>NW_017671515.1:0-126409 GCF_001879085.1 Nicotiana attenuata
GGAGAATTTTTGGAAGTTTTTGAAAAGTTTTGGAGAGAAGGAGGATGATCAGAACTTGGGAGAGATTAATGATGGTAATGGACTAAAAGGGAGTATGTGGAGTGTATTTAATGATGATTATGATGAAGTGCAGTAAGAACAGCCTTTTTGCAGTAGTCAATCAGGAGTCTAATTACTTTAGAACTCTAGCCACTTAGTGATTAATATGCGACGCTAGTTTTTAGGCAAGAATCCCATTTTCCTTAGAATTCTAGGAGAATGAAACTGGTTCAATGCTCAACGGATATAATTTTTGGGAGTTTTGTGACAATAGGACTTCTGCTCATGATTGGAAAATTAATCAAGACCAACAAGTTAGCACGATAAGAATTTCAAGAATATGATGTTTTTCCTAAGGGTTCTGCAGCCTCTCGAGGATAAATACAAACGTCTCCGTACCGATCCGCGAGACTCTATTAAACCTGCTCATGACTCGCGAGACCTAAGTAACCTAGGCGCTGATACCAACTTGTCACGATCCTAACCCCGAACCCGGTCGTGATGGCGCCTCTCGTGAAGACAAGGCCAGCCAATAAACAATTTCTTAGTTTTTAAGCAGTTCAATAGCATAATAATGATCTAATCATAATTAAATAATACTAAGTAGCGGAATAACTAGCCCGACACAGCCCAAACCGGGGTGTCACAAGTCATGAGCAACTACAAATCCTGACACAAGTCTACTAAGCACAGTATCTGATACAACTGTTTTAAGGAAAAGAAAAAAAATAATAAGATAAGGGAGGCACGGGGGCTGCGGACGCCAACAACTACCTCGTAGTCTCCGAAACATCGCCTGGACAGGAGGAATCAACACTCTGGAGCGGAACCTGATACGCCTGAATCTGCACACAGGGTGCAGGGAGTAAAGTGAGTACTCCAACTCAGTGAGTAATGAATATAAATAATGACTGAAAGCAAGAAAACTCGTAAAGCATATGGCTGTGTATAATGAAGCAGTAAAAATCATTTATAATCAGGAAAACCAGTAAGAATCAGGAAAAAAATGCTCTTTAAACCAGCAAACAGGTAATTGACAGAACATTTATGACAACGTAAACAAATAAAAGTTCGCCCCTCGGGCACAGTAACACCACAACCGCCTCTCGGGCAACATCTCACAACAGTAACAGCCCATCGGGTTAAATCTCACATCACAATGGGTACCCGCGCTCACTGGGGGTGTGCAGACTCCTGGAAGGGCCCCTTACGGCCCAAGCGCAATAACAAGCCATCTCGTGGCATCAAATCTAGGCCCTCGGCCTCATATCAATCAAGCCATCTCGTGGCGTACATATCTCAGGCTCTCGGCCTCCGATCAGTAACAGTATCTCCTCACAATATAGGCCCTCGGCCTCACTTAGTCAAAATCATCACAAGCCCCTCGGGCAATAGTAAAACAGTGTTTCTCAGCCCAAACATCATTTAAAATATCATTTAAGTCTCAAAATCGAGTAAAAATGGCCGAGTAGTAAAACAGTGGAAAATAACATGACTGAGTTCAAGTAGTAATTCAAAACAGTGAGGAAATATCAAATGAAAGCCCCGAAGGGTCCAAATAGTTGGCACGAAGCCAAAATATGGCATTCAGCCCAATAAACGATGATAACAAATAGTTTTAAATCAAATACGCGGTAAAATCATCAATCGGGACGGACCAAGTCCAAATCCTTAATAGTACACGACTCTACGCTCGTCATCGAGCATGTGCCTCACCTCAATATAGTAGTACGATGCACAATCCGGGGTTTCAAACCCTCAGAACATCATTTACAAGCATTACTCACCTCGAACCGGCTAAATCCCTAGCTCGCGACGCCTTTGCCCTTCGAATTGGCCTCCGCGTGCGTCGAATCTATCCAAAATCAGAATGAATACGTAGCCCAAGCAAAAACAATCAAAAAATACCAAAAATCCCGAAATTAGCAAAACCCGAGCCCCGGGCCTACTTCTCAAAACTCAGAAATTTTTACACCAATAGGTTTCTTATCTCCCCACGAGTCCATACATACCAAAATCATCAAAATCCGTCCACAAATGACCCCTCAAATCCCAAATCAAAATTCCAAAATTCCAAGCCCTAGTTCTTTAATTTTAGCTTAAGTTTCCATGAATTTCTAGGTAGATTTCACAATAGAATCAAGTTTTAGGTCCGAAATTCTTACCTCCAAACGTTTCTCCTTGAATCACTCTTTAATCTCCTTCAAAGAGCTCCCAAAATGACCAACTATGGAGGAATAATGAACCAAAATCGCGACTGATATGACTTAAAACATTCTGCCCAGGTCTGACTCCCCCTTCTTCGCGAACGCGGTCAAACTCTCGCGTTCGCGAAGCACAAACTTACGTTGACCATTTTTTTCCTCTACGCGAATGCGACAAGGCCAACGCGAACGCGGTCCCTTGCTCAGATTACTCTTCGCGAACGCGCTCACAATTCCGCGAACGCGATGAACACTTGACCTCAAACCACAGCTGACCCAATTCCTCTACGCGAACGCGAGGCCCATCTCACGAATGCGATGGCCAACTACCCAATCCCTACGCGAACGCGAAGCCACTCTCGCGAACGCGAAGGCTTAATTTCTGGCCTTCCTCAAATCTTTCTACGCGAACGCGATGGTCACTCGCGAACGCGAAGGGCAAAAATCCTGCACAGCTGAACTTGCAATTTTTCTGCAATTTTCCAACTTCAAATGATTCGAATGGCTACTCGAAACTCACCCGAGGCCCCCGGGACCTCAACCAAAGGCACCAACACATCCTAAAACCTTATTCCATCTTGTTCCAACCATCAAAACCGCTCAAAAACCTTATTCCAACTTGTTCCAACCATCAAAACCGCTCAAACGACATCAAATCCCTCAAAACACATTGGATTCAAGCCTAAGTTTTCTAAAATCTTCCGAATTACGCTTTCGATCAAAAACCCAACCAAACCACGTCCGAATGACCTGAAATTTTACACACACATCCCAAATGACATAACGAAGCTACTGCAACTCTAGGAATTCCATTCCAACCCCAGGATAAAAATCTCACCTACCAACCGAAAATCGCCAAAATATCAATTTAGCGAATTCAAGCCTATTTCTACTCCGGACCTCCAAAACCCATTCCGATCACACTCCTAATTCAAAAATCATCTCCCGAAGCTAACCGAACCATCAAAACTCACATCCGAGCCCTTTAACAGATAAGTCAACATCCGGTTGACTTTTTCAACTTAAGCCTTCTTAAAAATCATTTCGGATTCAATCCGACTAACCCGATACCTCACAACACAGATGGACAAAGCAAATAGAAGCAGAAACGGGGGAAACGGACCGGTAACTCATGAGACGACCGGACGGGTCGTCACAATTTTCTCGGACCAGGATCGCGCTCACGACCACATCAGATATGGCCAGATAGACGAGGAGATGCTCACCAGGTTCCGCCTTGGCGAGTAGTGGAGGAGAGGATAGGTATGTCTTCAATTCTTTCAGAGCTTTGACGCATTCATAGTTCCATTGGAGTCCATTGTCTTTCTTGAGTACGCCGTAAAATTTATGGCATCTATCGGAGGATTGTGAGATGAACCTCGACAGGGCGGCTATACGGTCGGTCAGATTTTGTACTTGTTTCTTGCTAGTCAGGTTCTCTGGTATTCCTTCTATAGCTTTGAAGTGGTCGGGGTTGACCTCGATGCCTCGTTGTGATACCAAGAATCCAAGGAACTTTCCTGAAGTTACTCTGAAGACGCACTTCTCGGGGTTCAATTTTATACCGTGTCGTCTGAGTATGTTGAAGGCCTCTTTCAGGTGGTCGATGTGATCCTCCTTCCTTTTTGACTTGACCAACATGTCGTCAATGTAGACTTCCATGGTTTTGCCGAGCTAGTCTTTGAACATTCTTGTCACCAACCTCTGATACGTCGCCCCCGCGGTTTTCAGTCCAAAAGGCATCACTTTGTAGCAATACGTTCCCTGATGAGTGATGAAGGTGGTCTTCTCTTGGTCTTCCTCTTCCATGAGGATCTGATTATAGCCCGAGTAAGCGTCTAGGAAGCTGAGTAGCTCGTGTCTGGCCGTCGCATCAATGAGTTGATTGATATAAGGAAGTGGAAACGAATCTTTCGGGCAGACTTTGTTTAAGTCTGTGAAGTCCACGCACATCCGCCAGTTTTCGTTCTTCTTTTTCACCATGACCACATTGGCGACCCATTGAGGATATCTTGACTCCCTTATGGAGCCATTTTGCAACAACTTCTCTACCTCTTCGCGGACCACGTCATTAATGGCGGCGTTGAATTTCTGCCTGATTTGTCTTACTGCGGGGTGGAATGGGTCGACGTCCAGCTTGTGAGTTGCTATCTCCTTTGGGATACCTGGCATGTCTGCATGGGAAAATGCAAACAAGTCCACATTACTTTTTAAGAATTGACAGAATTTACCTGGCTCTTGGAGCTTGTGGCCGATGAAAGCTTTCTTGCTGCGGTCGTTATCATCAAGTTGGGCGGGGTCGAGGTCTTCTACGGTAGATAAAGCAGCTTCTCTGACTTTGAGATCTTTGATCACATCCTTCTCGTCCTCGCTCGACCTCGACCCTGTTGATTTCTATGCTTCTTTGTCTTTACCCTTTAACTGTTGGGTGTGTGTGCAGCTTGGGCGATGCGGTAGCATTCCCTGGCATGGCACTGTTCTCCTCGGATGCTGAATACCCCCCAACGGGTGGGAAATTTGATGACTTGTTATAAGCTGGAAGGGACGGATTTCATGGCGTGGATTCAAGGTCGACCTATAATGGAGTTGTACACCGTATCCTGGTCCATGATGTGGAACGTGGTCTCCAAAGTGACGCGGCCGGCCAGGACAGGCAGCGTGACTTCTCCAGATGTTCGCTCAACTGCATTGTTAAAACCTATCAGTGTGATGCAGCGTGGCACTATCCTATCCTCGAGCTTCATTTGGGTGAGAACTCGAGGGTGGATGATGCATGCGCCGGTCCCGTGATCGACCATAATACATTTTACATCATTATCTAAGATGCGTAAAGTAATGACAAGGGCATCATAGTGAGGAAAAACCAAACCGTGGGTATCCGACTTATCGAAGATGATACTTTCTTCGAGTTCGTCATATCGTTCATGAGTGATCGACCGTTTGAGTTTGTGGGTGGTGATGAACTTCACGCTGTTGATTAACGCGTCGCCCCTTCCCCTCCCCCCCCCCCCCCCCCATGATCATTTGAATGGTTCGAGTCGGGGAGGGTGGTTTGGGTGGTCCGTGGTGCTGTTCACGTCCACGGGCAAAGTTGGCCCTCCTCGATCACTCATCAGCTCTTTCAAGTGCCCTTGGTGAAGCATGTTCATAACCTCTTATCTTAAGGCGATACAGTCATCGGTTTTATGACCCCGCTCCTGGTGGAACTCGTAGAGGGCATTTGACTTTCTGATGCTCGGGTCGGATCTCATCTTCTGCGGCCACTTCACTTTTGGGCCGAGCTTCTCCAGTGCGTAGACTATTTCTGAGGGGGGAGATATAGAAATTGTGAGCCGATAATAAGGGAGGCATACCTCTCTCACTTCGGTGAGTTCCTGTTCGTGGCCTGGATGGGCCTTCGTCATGGCGAAGGGGGGGCATGAGGATGCCTCTGACGTAGGGTTGATGTCTCTCCCGATTAGGCCGTGGTCCTGCTAGATCTCTCCTGTTGTCTTTTCTCCGGTCCTTTCTGGATTAGGCTTGTACTGAAGTTAGCCATTGGGTTGGCCCATTCATATCATCTTCGTCATCTCGTACCTCGGCGCAATAGGCATTGTGTATTTCATCCCAAATGATCGGGGGTACTTCTTGAGGTGGCTTAGCAGCTTTCTGGTCGCCCTCGAACCACTTCTGTTCAGCCCGTTTTGCAAGGTTGCCATAGCTATTCCTTCCGATATGTTTGGTAGGGTCATCCTTACTCGGTTAAATCGGGCGAGGAAGTTCCTTAGTTCTTCTCCAAGTGATTTTTTGATGGCGAATATATCATTTACCCTTGCCTCCGCCTTTTTTGCTCCGGTATGGGCTGTTACGAACTTGTCGGCCATTTCTTCAAATGTTTCAATCGAGGGTACGGGCAGCTGTGAATACCAAGTTAAAGCACCCCTGGTGAGGGTTTCACTGAACTTCTTCAACAAGATGGATGATACTTGCTCTTTGGCGAGGTCGTTGCCTTTTACTGCGGTGGCGTAATGAGCCACATGATCTTCGGGGTCCGTTGTGCCGTCATATATTTTCAGGTACGGCGACATTTTGAAGGTTTTGGGTATTGCATGTGGTGCAGCTTCATCGCTGTATGGCTGCTCAACAAAGCGACCGGCGTCCCTTTTTGGTAGGAGTTTTGGGGCACCCGGTATTTTGTCTACCCTTTCTTGATGTCTTTCATTTGGTCGTGGAGCATTTTGTTCTCGTTCTCCATCTCCTCCATTTTCCTCAGAATGGTTGTGAGGGTGTCGTTATCTACATCACTAATATTGTGAGTAATACCTGTTACGGGGGAGGGGGGTGTTGCTCGTCAGCCGCTGACGCAACACCAACTATTGCATCTTCTCGGTTCGACCTTTGAGCGGGTTTGTCAAGAATGCTAGTCAACGTGTTTGTCAACCATGCCTCGAGCAGCTTTTTCACTACTAGTGGTGTCTCTTCCGCTGTGGACGTAGAGGTCCCTTTACCGTGTGAGGCTGTGATGCTACTGTGAGGAGGGGCAAGCTGTTTCGCCTGGGAGAGCTATTCAGTGTTATGTCTTCACCCTCCGTTTCATCGACTTCGTTGATGGTGTGAAGGAAATTAGTGGTGAGGTCGGCTATTGCTTTTCTCTTTTCGTCTCTGTTGCCTGCCATGTTAGATTTGTGCACACAAGGAAGTATGCGATTTTTTTTTTTTTGCTTTATTTTTCTTCTTATTTTTATAGATCTAGAAGAAACTAAAATTTTAATTAGAAAATTCCCACAGGTAGCGCCAAATTGTCTGACTAAAAAGTATGAGATCTTTTGTTAAACTAATTAAATAAGAAGATAAAGGGTAAATCCTAGTCAAACATAATAATTTCTAGATCTGAAGAATCTTTGGATGAATAATATGGGAGTGCATTAAAACCGATCTAATACAATGTATATTAAATGATGATGCTATTAATGAGTGAGGAATAATGATAAGGAATAAATATGCTAAATGACAATGAATGTAAATAGAGAGAATGATTCACCCAATATTGAACGAGGTGAATGATTCCTCTTTCTCACAATGATGTAAGACAAGAATATGAGAGAATATAAGAGGCTTTCTTGGATCTGATGCGAGAAATGTGGAATAAACACCAAATCGAATCTCTTTGGAAAGGTAATGTTGTATTTTTTATTGAGAGTTAATTTTTCAAGAGAGTTCTTATCACATAGAATATTACACGTCTTTTTCTTCTTTCTACCTTTCTATTTACTAGTCTTATGATACGCGCTTTGCGCGTGTGCCCATGTCAATGAGTATAGAACTTTTAACAAACGTATAAATATTATTAAAATATTATGTTTGTATGAAAAGAATAAAAATAAAAATATAAGTTTCTAAAAATAATAAATCTTGATCCTTCCACCTCAATGCCCCAGACGTACACCTGGTGTGCGCCCAACGCCTTACGTATAAGCTTGTCCCAAAGTTCTTTTGCAATCGTCTGTAATTAGATTTGTATGTCAATCATCAAAAATTCATTAACAATTCTTTGAGTAGTCAAAAACTTTCTTTATTAATCGCATTTCATGATTTGAGAATATAACGCAAAAGTGAATTTGATAAAACCTTTCATCCAAAGTTTAAATTTTTGTCCGGTCTTGATTATTTATATTTTTCTTCAAATTTTATTTTTATGTTATTTCGTTTGACAATAATTTTTTTATTTATGGTTTATGAAAGTTAATATTTGTCAGTTAGTTTTAGTGAGTAAAAAAAAAAATTTATTTGTGGTTTATGAAAGTTAATATTAATGTTCTTTTGGTAATGAATCAACGTATTGAATTGTTTGTCAATTTATTAATAGCTTATTTGAATCACACGATGGTAAAATATAATATGTAATTGTGAATTATTCCTCTAAGAGTAAATTTTGTTTTCTAATTTATTTAATTCTTAACTTGGTTGCCTCTCAAAACATGTCAACAAGGGAGACATTAGTCTTTAATTTGCTTTATTTATTCATTCACTTCTCGCCCAAATCCATATAATGGATTAAAGTTTATAGATAGTCAAAATATGGAGTAAACTTTAACGGTATAGTATTTTTTTTTTAAGAAAACAATTATATAAATCAGATGTATATCGAAAAGTTTAAATATTTAATTTGGAAGAAAACTGTACATTGAATGGAATCTTTACATGCTTTATCAAATTTATAAATGCACGCTCCTAATTTGTAGGTCTAAAAAATTAGAAACAAATTACTATAAATGAATTGTTTGATCTATACAAGATCAAATTTTAATTGATTTAATGTCCTAAATTTTAGACTTATATGTAACCGTTTAATTAAGGAAAACTTTAATAAGTAAAATTTTAGTTGATTTTAAAACTTCTAAATATTAGGAGATAATTTAAATGACGATCTTGTCCAATATAAAATCAAATTTTAAGGGTAAATAAGGCGAACGACATTTCGCTAAAGGCCTTCGTGCTTTTAATATAATATAGATATAGATATAGATAGATAGGAGACATGCCTCCAACCTAAAAGTACAGGTACAGAGAATACCCAATGGAATATTCTCCTAGATATCTTATTACAGAACTAGCCGTTATTTGCAGACTTGAACATTCGACCTCGGCCCTGATTAACAGCTCGCCAGTAAGTTCCTTGGTACGACCTCGACCTAATCGCCCCTTAGTAACTTATCCTCGTTCCAAGTTCCTTAGTCAGATTCTGACCCATACAGTTATGTGCATTAGACGGGCTTATTCTGGTGAAGTAAGCAATTTAGCCCTTTTAACTGTTTATAGTGGACAATGAAAGCGTACCAACCATATCATTTCCGTTAGATTTCAGTAGACGTTCCGTTAAATGATTCAGTTAAGTTTCGTATTGTTTAGGGGTATGCAGTAATAAAATTTTCTTTGTTTTAATTCACACTAGTATCTATACCCGCGCGTTGTGCGGAGAATATTAAAAAAAAATTTATAAGAATATTACTTGAATAATACGGTAGACACAAAAAAGTATGCAAATGCTATTATTTTATGTATTCATTAGAAAATAGCTAGTGAGAAAAGCATTAGTAAGAAAATGCAATCTTGGATGTTTGGCCATATTCTGATTCTTAGACAAATGTATTAGTTCATTTGAAAAAGGCCATTTCTACTACACAATATGTTGGTTCAAATTAACAAAGTACCTCTTAAAGGCATAAAACAAAATCTTTCTTTGATCCGTTCAAACCCGTCAAGCATTGATGGAATAGGCCTTTGAATATCAGCCATTGAAAATAGAATAAGATTTTGGAATAGTTTTCTCTAGTATGTTGTACAGAAAGAAACAAAGAAGGAGAAATAGAGGAAAGAAGAAAAGAAGAAAGTGAAAAGAGAAGGAACTAATCCAACAAAAAAAAAAGACATAAAAACGATTATTACTTCAACGACAAAACATTATTTATAATTCTATATGATACTTGATCTCCTTTTTTATAATCATGACCAAACAAAAGAAGAATATAAGTAAGGGAAAAAAGGATTAGAGAAATGAAAACCATAAGAAATGTACTGAATTAGCGAAGATTCTTACTGGCACAAATCAACAATTTTACTTGTTTTTTTGCTCCAAGTTCTTTCCAACCACGACCTGGTATACAAATCACTGCCTGTCCTAAACACAAATGTAGCACATTCACATTTTGGATTAAGCAACTAATCATTAACCAAGTTGCAATATAATATTTTTCGTGTGTTCACTTAGTAGTCTCCAAGTTACTTAGCCACTGGAAAAAAACTAACATTTATCCTTTCCAAAGCAATTGTTACAGTTACTATAAAGGTAAAATAAAAGCACAAATTATGAGCAATAGAGAATAAGAAGTTTATGCGAAAGAACAATTATGATGCAAACTTGAAAAATTAATATAATTATAGAAGCCTCAAGATGAAAAAGTGAGAAAAGAAAAGCTTTCTATCTTTAAACCATCTTCACTGGTAAATTACTTCTCATTTGTTGATTTTTTCTCTGCCTTGAGTACCACTGTAGTTGAAACTTGAGGAATTGAAAACATATGCGTTTGGTTGAAACAGCCGGTGAAGACGGTACTTAAAGAAGATTGTAAGTGTTACCTTGTATATCTCCTTATTATTAGGAGTTGCAATTGTAATTAAAGTGGAACGTGAAGGTTTTGGCTTGAAACAGTATTTAAAGAAGAATGTAACTGTTGCCTTGTCTATCTCCTTATTATTAGGAGTTGTAACTGTAACTAAACGTGAACTTTTAAGATTTAATAATAATTGATTAATTATTCTTAAATAAAAAAATCTTAATTTCCAATTCTAATGATAAACAGAATAACTGCCCAACACGGGCGGCAGTACCCTTTTGGTTGTGAATTCGTAGGTTGAATGTTTTTTTTTTGCCTGTTTTCTAGTTTTAATTAATTTTAAACTCCAATTTTATTGGAGATGTGTCCAAAAAGATAACACTTGTTGAATTGTGATTATGCCACTTGGCCTCATTATATTCTTTTGCTTCTCCTTTTATATATAGATAGATAAGCTGGAAAAGAAGAAAATTATAAAACATCGTATTTTATCTTTTGAAATGAATAGAAACATTCTCTATCTTACCATTTTCTAAAGATACCAAGGAGAGATGAACTTCTAAAACGAATATTCGCAAGTAAAGTGAATATGAAAGGCATTGTCCCTCACAACGGGGACGTGGACATGATATACCATAGACACACAGATGTATGGGTCTAAATGTGACCACCCACGGTCTATAGCTAGAACGACAGGCAACCGCAAACCCACGAGTCGGTATGAGGGAACGTCCTAGAGGTTGAAGAGGGGACATCCGTACATTGTTGTTTAGTTTTATCATAGCGAACACCTCTTAATTCGTCGTCCCGACGAATTAGAGAAACCCCCTAGTATATAAGGGAGATTTTAGGGCTTGTAATACAGAAGAAATATACAAAACTACTTTCTCTCTTTTTTAGAATCATTTTTTCCTCTCTGTCTCCTCTGTCTCTGAATATATCTCTATCATCTCTTTGTTATAACGATCCAATAGTTTATTATCTTCGACTACGACTTACCCCTTCCATCTTTGATTGATTTGCTTAAAAAGAACTTTAATTCTTTTTAGTCAAACAATTTGGCACCGTCTGTGGGAATTTCCATAGTCGAAATCATAGTTCTCATCTAGGATATCGAAAGCAAAGATCACTGTTCTTCATACCCCATAAGAACCAACAATGGCGGAAAAAGAAGAAAGGTTGAAGATGATAGCAGATGTTTCAAACAACCTCTTAGGCTCCCTCGACGAAGCCAGTAGGGAAGATACCGAGAATACAACACCAAGCGGTACATCGGAGGGGGAGATCTCACCCTCTCCATACGGGGATCTGACAGTCTTGCGTGAAAAAGGAGCTTCCACGTCCACGGCGAGAGAAACACCACCAGCGATCATAAAACTACTAGACGAGTGGTTGACAAGTTCCCTGAGCGATATGCTCGAAAAGCCCCCTCAAGGAAATGCCGAAGATTCGCCGACTGCAGAAATCGCAGGTACCACCAGCGAGCCAGGCGCTACGCGAACAAACAACACCCGCACGGTCATCGAGGCAAGCGACGGTGCACTCACAACCATTTTAAATAAAATGGAAGAAATGGAAAACGAAAACAAAATACTTCGCGATCAAATGAAAGAGCACCAGGAAAGGGTTGACAAAATACCTGGCGCCCTAAGCTACTACCAAAACGTGATGTGGGAAGGTTCGTCGAATAGCCATACAGCGAAGAAGTTGCTCCTCACCCCATCCTGAAAACCTTCAAAATGCCACCATACTTGAGAATATACGACGGGACCACGGATCCAGAAGATCATCTAATCCACTACGTTACCGCGGTAAAGGGCAATGACCTGTCAAAAGAACAAGTGCCATCTGTGCTGCTGAAAAAATTCGGTGAGACTTTGACGGGAGGAGCATTGACATGGTACTCCCAGCTACCAGATCGATCGATATCAATGTTCGAGGAGATGGCGGACAAATTTGCTACCGCCCATGCAGGAGCTAAAAAGGCCGAAGCTAGGGTCAACGACATCTTTGCCATCAGGCAAACAGCGGGCGAGGGACTTAGAGACTTCCTGGCTCGATTCAATAGAGTAAGAATGGGACTACCAAATGTGTCAGAAGGAATGGTAGTCGCGGCCTTCCAAAATGGCTTAAATAGGAACGGATCGAAGGTAACAAAAAATTTGCTCAACAGACTCATGAAGTACCCCCCACCACGTGGGAAGAAATTCATAACGCCTACTGCGCTGAGGTAAAGGCAGACGAAGATGATCTTAACAGGCCAACTCGGCGATTAACGTCGGTTCAAACCGAGTCAAGGAGCGACAGACGCAACGATGGGCGAAGGGATCAGCCCCCGCGTTTCAATCAAGAAAGACATCAGCCTTATGTCAGAACATCTAACCCGCCTCCTCCGAGACATGCAGATGCCGTGCTACGACACATCGCACCCCTTTGAAACGAAAGAGGTATGCCTCCACTGTTATCTGCTCATAACTTTTGTGTTTCCCCTTCAGAGATAGTGTACGCACTAGGGAAGCTGGGCACGAAGGTACAATGGCCACCAAAAATGAAATCAGATTCCGAGCGCAGGAAGGTCAAACGTCCTCTGCGAATTCCATTAGGAAAGAGGACACAAGACAGAGGACTGCATAGGCCTGCGACAAGAGGTAGTCAGAATGTCGAACCGGGGATACCTAAAAGAACTACTCAGCGATAATCGAAGGGTCAATTTCGCCAGAGGATGCGACCCCTCTCAAGGACCTCCAAAACCACCATCGCCGGCACGCACCATACAGATGATCATTGGCGGCGGCGATGATTTGGTGATCAACCATGTGAAATTTGCCACCACACACAAACTCAAACGGACGGTTGCTCGCGAACGGTATGGAGACTTCGAAGACAGTATCATCTTCGAAAAGTCAGATGCCGGCGGTTTGTCTTCCCCCCGTTACGATGCTTTAGTTATAACTTTACGCATCGCTGATACAGATGTAAAAAGAATCATGGTAGATGATGGAAGCGGCGGGTGTATTATCCACCCGAGAGTCCTCGTGCAAATGAGGCTCGAGGATAGAATAATACCACGTTGCATAACACTAACGGGTTTTAACAATGCAGTAGAGCGGACGTCCGGGGAAGTAGTGCTGCCCGTCTTGGCAGGGGGACTCACGTTGGAAACCATATTCCACGTCATGAACCAAGAAACAACCTATAATGCCATCATAGGACGCCCATGGATACACGCCATGCGAGCTGTCCCCTCAAGCTTTTATCAAGTGATCAAATTTCCCACACCATGGGGAGTATTCAACATTCGATGCGAATCGCGTACCCCCCAGGAATGCTATCGGATCGCCCAAGATTGCACGCACACCAAACAGCTGAAAGGAGCAAGCACGGAGGCATAGCAATCAGCCATGTCGGGAACTAAACCCGACCCACCAGCAGAAGTCATCAGAGACCCAGACATCATAGAAGCCTGCAAGGCAACTATGGAAAACCTCGACCCGGTCCAGCTGAATGACGCCGACAACACAAGAAAGTCTTACATCGGGCACAACCTCCCAGAACCAGGTAAGTATCATGAATTCTTAACTAATAGCGCCGACTTATTTGCCTTTTCCCACTCAGATATGCCGGGGATCCCAAGGGATATCACCACGCATAGGTTGAATGTCGACCCTCTCTACCCGCCAGTACGGCAGGCGAGGAGAAAATCCAATGTCGCAATTAATGATGCGGTTAGCGAAGATGTGGACAAATTGCTCACCAACGGTTTCATCAGAGAATCAAAGTACCCCTAGTGGATCGCCAACGTGGTCATGGTCAAAAAGAAGAACGGGAAGTGGCGAATGTGTGTGGACTTTACCAATTTAAATAAGGCATGCCCGAAAGATTCCTTCCCGTTACCCCATATCAACCAAATAATCGATGTGACAGCGGGACACGAACTGCTGAGCTTTTTGGATGCCTACTCCGGTTACAACCAAATCCTAATGGCCGAAGAGGACCAGGAAAAGACGACTTTTATCACTCACCAAGGGACTTACTGCTATAAAGTGATGCCATTTGGACTCAAGAACGCAGGGGCCACTTATCAGAGATTGGTCACCAAGATGTTCAAAGAACAGCTCGGCAAAACAATGAAGGTGTATATCGACGACATGCTGGTAAAATCAGCGAAGAAGGAGGATCACATTAATCACTTGAAAGAAGATTTCGAGATATTGAGACAGTACGGGATGAAGTTGAATCCTGAAAAATGTGCCTTCGGCGTGGGCTCGGGGAAATTCTTGGGCTTCCTGGTATCACAACGAGGGATCGAAGTCAACCCTGATCAAATCAAGGCCACCGATGCAATACCTAAGGTACTGACCAACAAGAAACAGGTACAGAAGCTAACAGGGCGAATAGCCGCCTTGTCGAGATTCATTTTACGGTCCTCAGACAGATGTCACAAATTCTTCAACGTACGGAGAAAGGATCACGGGCTACAATGGAATGAGGAATGCATTAACGCCCTGAGGAAGCTAAAAGCATACCTATCTTCACCACCACTACTCGTCAAAGCGAACCCAGGCGAATGTTTGCTCGTATATTTGGCAGTATCCGAGGTCGCTGTCAGTGCGGTCTTGGTTCGCAAAAACAAAGGTACACAATCAGCAAAACCTTAATAGACGCCGAGACAAGGTACCCTCACCTTGAAAAACTAGCTCTAGCACTAGTCATAGCTTCACGCAAGCTTAGACCTTATTTCCAATGCCACCCCATAAGGTAATAACAACCTTCCTCCTAAGGGGTGTCCTGCATAAGCCCGAGCTCTCAGGCAGACTCGCCAAATGGGCAATAGAACTCAGCGAGCATGACATAACTTACCAACCGCGAACTGCCATCAAGTCGCAAGTACTCGCTGATTTTGTCGCCGACTTCAGCGCAGAGATATTGCCAGAGGCGGAACAAGAAGCGCTCCGCGCTTCCGCATTTACCGACCTCTGGATCCTCTACACTGACGGCGCTTCAAACGCCTCGGGATCGAGACTGGGACTCGTCCTCGAAGTCCCTACGGGCAAAGTAATTCGCCAGTCCATACGATGCCCCGAGATGACTAACAACAAGGCCGAGTATGAAGGTGTGATTGCATGTTTAAAGTTAGCCCTCAAATACGGCGCCCGACGACTCATCCTCCA
Organism: Nicotiana attenuata; assembly: GCF_001879085.1. Taxonomy (NCBI): domain Eukaryota; kingdom Viridiplantae; phylum Streptophyta; class Magnoliopsida; order Solanales; family Solanaceae; genus Nicotiana; species Nicotiana attenuata. The sequence continues at coordinate 15,508 of NW_017671515.1, forward strand.
CTACGACTCTAAACTCGTCGTAAATCAAGTCAGTGGGACTTTCCAGATCAGAGAGCAAAGACTGCAGAAATATCAATCGGAGATCCATAAGTTACTGTCGGAGTTCGACAAATGCCACCTCGATCAGATCCCTAGAGCACAAAACATTGAAGCAGATGGCCTCGCCAAATTGGTTGCGTCCACTAAGAATATCAACAAGGAGAATGTGGTCACCCTCCTTCACTCAGCCATAGACCACGTCGAGGTACTCTCCCTAAATCTAACTTGGGACTGGCGTAATCGCCTTGTGTCATACTTACAGGACGGAACACTCCCGCAAGACAAGAAAGAAGCCAAGAAACTCCGGACACAAGCGGCTTGATACATCCTGGTAAAGCATGACCTCTACAAGAGAACATTCGGCGGCCCCTTAGCCAAATGTCTCGGACCGCACCAAACAAGGCAAGTGCTAGAGGAAGTACACGAGGGTCATTGCGGCGCACATACTGGGAATCGCGCCCTCGTTCGATGTCTCATTCGCGCCGGCTATTACTAGCCTACCATGAAAAAAGAAGCAGCCGATTATGTCCAGAGATGCAAGCAATGCCAAAAGCACGCCCCTATGATACATCAAGCAGGAGAACTGCTCCATTCGGTCACCTCGCCATGGCCTTTCATAAAGTGGGGGATGGATATAGTCGGCCCTCTGCCAGCCGGGCGAGGAAAGGTACGTTTTCTTTTGGTTTTAACTGACTATTTCTCTAAATGGGTGGAAGCAGGTGCATACGCTCAAATACGCGAACAGGAGGTCATCGCCTTTATATGGAAAAATATTATATGCCGCTTTGGTATCCCCAAAGAAATCAGCTGCGATAATGGACCCCAGTTCGTCGGAAAGAAAACAACTGAGTTCTTAGAAAAATGGCACATCAAGCGGATACTCTCCACGCCATACCATCCCGCCGCCAACGGCCAAGCCGAGTCCTCCAACAAAGTGATATTAAACATACTGAAAAAGAAGCTCGGAGAAGCTAAAGGGCTATGGCCTGAACTGCTACCTGAAGTATTATGGGCATATCGAACAACGCCAAAGTCTAGCATGGGAGAAACGCCATACTCACTGGTCTACGGGACCGACGCAGTCATACCCGTCGAGGTCGGGGAACCCAGCCTAAGATACTCCCATATAAGCGGAGTAGATAACGACGAAAGTAGGTTGCAAGACCTAGATGAAGTTGAAGAACGGAGAGACATGGCCCACATAAGGATGATAGCCCAGAAGCAACAAGTAGAGAGATACTACAACAAAAAAGCCAAGGTAAGATCACTCAAAGTCGGCGACTACATTCTCAAGGCCAAAACATTGGCGTCAAAAGACCCGAATGAGGGAAAATTAGGAACCAACTGGGACGGACCGTATAAAATCATAGCAGCAGCAAACAAAGGAGCATTCCAACTGGAAACAATGGGAGGCAAACTTCTCCAAAATAACTGGAACGTCGCCCATCTCAAGTACTTCCACTTCTGAAAGGCGTCACCTAAGTCGCACTCTTTTTCCCTCACCCGAGTTTTGTCCCAATCGGGTTTTCTCGGGGAGGTTTTTAACGAGGCGGCGAGGGGGATACCCTGTGGATCGGCGCGTTGTTCATCACTGCGGCCCATCGGCACGGTCTCGAGGCCAAAGTGATAAAGGGACTACATAAGTCAATCTCCATTGTATAAACAAATATTTCCATTGTATAAACAAGAATTCTCCAGTATATGAACAGAAATCTCCATTATATAAAATGCAAACATCTAAATGGCCAAGGCCATCGACATTAGTTCGACCTCGATCGAACCACGACGGATACTACTTCGACCAAATTCTCCAGTATATGAACAGAAATCTCCATTATATGAAACGCAAACATCTAAATGGACAAGGCCATCGACATTAGTTCGACCTCGATCGAACCACGACGGATACTACTTCGACCAAATTCTCCAGTATATGAACAGAAATCTCCATTATATGAAACGCAAACATCTAAATGGACAAGGCCATAGACATTAGTTCGACCTCGATCGAACCACGACGGATACTACTTCGACCACGGTCGAAGCAACATCCAAATGGCCAAGGCCATCAACATCAGTTCGACCTCGATCGAACCACGACGGATACTACCTCGACCACGGTCGAAGCAACATCTGAATGGCCAAGGCCATCGACATTAGTTCGACCTCGATCAAACCACGACGGATACTACTTCGACCACGGTCGAAGCAACATCCATATGGCCAAGGCCATCGACATTAGTTCGACCTCGATCGAACCACGACGGATACTACTTCGACCACGGTCGAAGCAACATCCAAATGGCCAAGGCCATCGACATCAGTTCGACCTCAATCGAACCACGACGGATACTACTTCGACCACGGTCGAAGCAATATCCAAATGGCCAAGGCCATCGACATTAGTTCGACCTCGATTGAACCACGACGGATACTACTTCGACCACGATCGAAGCAACATCCAAATGTCCAAGGCCATGATATTAGTTCGACCTCGATCGAACCACGACGGATACCACTTCGACCACAGTCGAAGCAACATCCAAATGGCCAAGGCCATCGACATTAGTTCGACCTCGATCGAACCATGACGGATACCACTTCGACCACGGTCGAAGCAACATCCAATGGCCAAGGCCATCGACATTAGTTCGACCTTGATCGAACCATGACGGATACTACTTCAACCATGATCGAAGCAACATCCCAATGGCCAAGGCCATTGATATTAGTTCGACCTCGATAACCATGACAGATACTAGTTCGACCACGATCGAAGCAACATCCCAATGGCCAAGGCCATCAACATTAGTTCGACCTTGATCGAACCACGACAGATACTACTTCAACCACGATCGAAGCAACATCCCAATGGCCAAGACCATCGACATTAGTTCGACCCCGGTCGAACCAGGATGAAACGTATTTTTAATAGTCAAAACATCCCTACGAAGACTAAGTATCATGCAACAAACCAAAAAGGGAAAACGGTGAATAAACAAAGCGACAAAAGTGAAGTTTATATTACAACAAAAATATTATTTACATTCGTCCCTGCGGACAAGCCCTAGTACAACCCACACCCAGAAATTCTTAAACAAAATGTACAAAAACTACTGGTCGGCTCCAGCAGGGTAGGCGTCTTCATACCACGAGTCCGAATCAAAACGATTCACGTCGTCAGAGGAGACACCCTCACTATTAGGGGTGTCAGGGTCGTACCCGCACGACTCACGAGCTGTACGTGCTTCAGCATGCACCGTCTGAACCTCCGCCTCTGTCGCTCGGCCCTCGGCATTAAAAGCTCTATATTCATCAAGCCGAGCCTCTGCATAAACCCACATCTCATACAATCGTCGAGGCGAGCCCTGACCAGCCGGAGGACAAGATGTAGAGGGCATAGAACGGCGGTCTGTTTCTTCTACCCTCGAGGGAGCTACTTGCCTTTGCAACGCGGACAACTCCGCCCCTAACTCCCTAATACGCCTTTTGAGTTCCCCAACTCGAAGACCGGAGGCCTCTCTTTCCCGGGTCAGTTCCAATCTTGATACGCAGAGGGCATCCTCCAATGAGACTATCTCGGAAATGGCGGCGGCTAAGTTATCAGCATTGGCATTTAACTCGCCCTTGAGTCCGTCGATCTCCATTGTCTTGGCGTTCAACTCGGCGTTCAAGCCGCCACCTTTAGCTGCAAGTCGGCATTCTCTGTCTTCACCCCTTGACTAAGTTCAAGTTCATCCTCCCCCGCCTTAAGCAGGACCTCCAACTCGCTGTTACGGGCAATAGCCCTCACGAGCTCCGTGTCCTTCTCCTCTAGCTCTGCCACCCTATGCTCCAATTGGGCCTCCTGCTGCTTAAGCCCCTCGTGAAACACTTGGAACTCAGGATCCTGATAGAAGATGTCGGCCATTTCTCGATGCTTATCACGGTACTGTTGATATTCGTCGACATCTTCTTATAGAGGTCCGTCCTCTTTCGTTCACGACGATCCCTTTCCACCTCCAGGACGAAGGTCTAAAAAAAAGAGGAGCAAAGTTAAACACCATTTCCATACCAATCCCAAGACACAAATAAAAGTAAAAGGAATCTACCTGTAAGGCCATGCCGACGACCTTCCGAGATAGCTCCGCGTCATTCATTGCCTCGAGCATCTCGTTCTCAGGAGTGGTGTATAAAGGGGCGAGGGTCGATGCAACCTGCTCGCTATCCAGCAGCAAGTTGTAACCCTCCGGAATTATCACATGACGGCCAGACCTGTCCGTCCTCACCTCCACGTGGGTGTGCAACTCAAAAACTCATTAATGTCCCCGGGGGCGATGTTGGAACCTGACCCGTCCGCTTCCACATGAGGCCCCCCGACATTGGATGACGCACCCCCTTCGGCGGAACGCGCAGACCTAGCCCCAGGGACGACTCTCTCCTCGTGGGCTGATCTCCCCGACAAAATGGCGTCGGCCATAAACACGGGCACCGGGGCCGTCCGAGATGCTCTACTCCCATCAACATCAGTGGTCACCCCCTTTTTCCCAGCTCCAATCTTCTCCTTTTCATCTCTAACAGCTCATCGTTATTAGAAGATTCGTTGGCAGGACGAGGGGCCGGCGCCAACGAGACAGTGTCTCTTGTAGCTGCAATGACGGGCGTGGTCCCCTACTGAAGAAGTAGAGGACGACCCTCCCGGACAGATGCACACAAAATGTCTTGAGTATCTATGGTAGCAGCAGGTTGTCTAAAAGCGGGGACTGGCGCCCTTTTCCTATAAGCTCCCCGACTTGTCATCATAAAAACAATTATATGGTTAGACAGGGTCACACGACTGCCAATGCTGTAAATCAGAAGTCTACCTGAGGAAACCTTAGGGCCATAACGTTGTACGAAGGCAGTCCAAGTTCGAGTCTCCTCCGCATGGGGCAGCAGGCCAGCGACCCAGTTCCTGAGACCGGTAACGAGCTGGGGTGGGCATGCCATAGCTGTAAAAAGCAGTCAGAAGCAATATTTGTGAAAGACGAAGAGTCTAATCAACCACGATACTTACAATTTTTATTCCACTTCTCTGGAAGCCCGGCGGGGTTAGAAATGATGCGCTCGGTCTTGATGAAGAAATATTTGTGCCAATACTTACGGCTCGGCCGGTCGTCTGTCCCAACCACCAACTCCTTTGTGCCGCGAAGTCTTAGGTGCACCATGTGCCCCTAAGGAAATCGGGTGAAAATAAATACAAGAGGTGGTGCACGGAGACGTCGCCCTCGGCTAATTCCACGTACTTAGCCAGCAGAAGAAGCACCTTGAGCGTGTATGGCGTGAGTTGAGCTGGGCAAATATGATAGAATCTGCAGAACCCGTCTGCCAAAGGAAAAAGAGGAAGGGTGTAACCAATCGTAAAAGGGTACTCATAGAAAGCACAATACCTGGGTCTATGAACGTCAACATTATCCCCCTCCCCCAGAGCCATCTCTACATGAGCGGGGATACCATATTTTATGCGGAGAGCATCGAGATGAGTTTGATCTATCTCCGAGAGTATAGGAATCGGAGTGGGGGGGGGGAGGTGGGTTCTTGCTGAAGTCATTCCGAGACGAGGGATACCTCGGTAGTAACGCCTCCACTGTAAGAGGACTGTCGTCTTCCTCCACCTCCACCTCTCCGCTATCGGAGAAAGGTACTGCACTCACCGAAACGATTTCAGGAACCTCTTCATTAGGGCGGCGGGACCTCGGCATGATTTTGTTTAAAGAAAGCAAGCCACACCAATGGAGAGAAAGAGAAGAAGACTTCCAATTGGGAATGAAAATGAGGAAATGCGAAAACGGAAGAAGAGGACTAAAGAACTCACAGGAATAGCTAAAGTTTTTGATGAAATTGAATCCTTCACCTATTTATAGGGTTGGATGGCGCCCGAATCGAGGCGGCATGTTTCAAATCAGCGCAGGAAACCAAGCGCCAAACTGTCAGTCTTTCTGCCTCAAAAACCCACGCAATGATGACACATGCGAGAGCTGATATCACCCAGGGTGCCGTGTACATATAAATTTCCCGCCAAATAAGGGCATCATCTCTTATTGGTCGCGTCGACAAATTTCACCAAATTCAAATTTTTCCTAGAAGAGGCATAAGGTCCGCTCACCAAGGACGCATTCCGCTGCGCTATATGGGTCTAAATGTGACCACCCACGGTCTATAGCTAGGACGACAGGCAACCGCAAACCCATGAGTCGATATGAGGGAACGTCCCAAAGGTTAAAGAGGGGACATCCGTGCATTGTCGTTTAGTTTTATCATAGTGAACACCCCTTAATTCGTCGTCCCGACGAATTAGAGAAACCCCCTAGTATATAAGGGGGATTTTAGGGCTTGTAAGAGGCAGATAAAAGAATATATAAAACTACTTTCTCTCTTCTTTTAGAATGTCTTTCTCTCTGTCTCTGAATGTATCTCTATCATCTCTTTGTTATAACGATCCAAGAGTTTATTATTTTCGACTACGATTTACCCCTTCCATCTTTGATTGATTTGCTTAAAAAGAACTAAAAATCTTTTTAGTCAAACAAATTTGTTACTGCAATCATAGAGTTTCAGTTTAATCAACTGTAACACACGTTATGATATTTGAGAAAATCGTTAAGTTTTGAAATTGGAAAATATTGAAAAACACTGTGATAATAGGCTATAATTACGTATTTTAGTCGATTATTACACTTTAATTTATTGTAATTTAATTGAGTTTGAGCTTTAATCGCTAATGTTTTGCACTAATTGTGTGTTTTATGCCTTGCAGGAGTGATTCTGAGTTATGTAGATGTTGAGGATAGAATTTAAGTGATTTAGAGCTTTGAAGTCTGAGTAAAAGCTCAAGTAATTAAGTCGGGTCGTGTTCAGGGATCAACGGATTATAGTTAAGAACGACGAAGAATCGAGTAGGCATATTGCGCAGTATATAGTAAAATGCACTTAACTTTTTTCTTAGAACTCCATTTGGGATCCACAATATATGGTTGGAAATTTAATTCAAAAGGACTACAACATTCATGTTTTACATTTTCTCAAATTCCCAACCGAACAGGGTAAAATGTGCGCGCTAGGTGCGTGGACACAAACTGACCGCGCAAATGGGGCAGAAAGTATGAAATGTGCGTGGCCAAGTGCGCGGGCACCCTTCCAGGTGCACTGTCGCGCACGTCCTGTCCGGGAAAAGTGTCCTTTTTCGCGTAGGAGAAGGTTGAATTGTTTGGGCCCGAACCTACTTGGTATATATACATGGAAAAACAATATTTTGAGGACTTTTAACATAATTTAAACCTAAGGAGGCTGAGGAGACCTGGGATTCGACCTAAGGAGGCAAGAGCACATTAGGAGCAAGGCGGAGAACTCTTCTACGAGTTTTTCAATTCCTTCTTCTTATTTCCATCATTGGTTATGATTTCTAGTATTGTAGTTATGCATACTATTATGAATACCTAATTTGTTATCTAGAGTTTTGATAGAACTTTTCGTAGGATAAATTCTTGTTATGTTTTTATATAATTGAGCCGTTGGATTTCTCAATTTGTTCAACTACATTTATGTTGTGGTTGGTTGAAGAGCTCTCAATCGACTGTGCCTATTTAGTGTGTATTACTCAGGAGAGAGTGCATATTTAGGTAGCTGTTGAACAACATCACTCCTAACGTATATGAGGGATCAATACGAATGGTTTAAAGGTGGGATTAGGGATAACGAAACCTTGGTGCGATCCGAGTGAGCCGTACTTAATGCCAGCTAGCGTAATTTGGGAGAATATGTCTAGTAAATTATGGTAGTTACTCGGTAGAGAATTACAACACTCAGAGCGCTCATGATGGGTAAAGAATACTTAGGCGAAATTATAGAAGACGTAGCGGGAAGGATTCCGACAATTGGAAAAATCATAACTCTAGACCTCCTTAACCCAACCCGTAGTATCTTTAGTGTTAATGTACAACTTTAATTATTTAGTTAATTAGATATAAGAATCTTAATATTTATAACTTAGGAATTGTTCGAGCTTATCTCCTCAGTGATAGTCAACAACTGTAGCTAAGCCTTAGTTTCTCTGTGGGATTCGACTCCGGACTTGTAAACCGGATTATATTTGCAACGACCGCTTAGTTCTTTTTATAAGGCATAGTTTGGCGTGATCATACTGCATGTTGACTAAGGCATACAAAGGTTGAATTTTCTCGAAATTGTGTATATATTTATGCTGCTTCAATATTGGGATAAAAAATATCCGACCTTATATTATTTGACCTACTGGTTGGACTTTATTAATTAAAAACAAAAGAAGTGTGAATAAAAAATAGAGGGAAAAGAAATGGAGGGAAATGAACCGAAGAAGAAAATGCCTAAGAACAGAATTCAGTAATAACGTCTGACGAGTTGGCAACTTTGCTTCAACGTCATTTCAATTTTCTCCATTAGATCTTTCATTACTGAAGTAGGTAAGAATTTATAAATAAAAATATTACTAAAGTTTAACCTTATATTGGAAGGACTTAAGGGAATGGTCCAAGAGCTTGTTTGCCCAAACTTCAGGGAGATTATAAAAGTACCTTTTTTTTTTTTTTGTAGAAAAAGTATTTTTAGGAAAATTTAAGATGTTTGGCTAAAAATGAAAAGTACAGGAAGAGAAGTAGTTTTTATGCTTTTAGGAAGAAGCTGCAAATTCTAGTTTCTTTCAAAAAGGAGAAGCAGAAAATTAATTTATTGAAGACAAAAATAACTTTACGTTAAATTTATATTTTCTAATTATCTCTCAATAATTTAATATTTTTCTTTCCTTTTCCTTTATATTTTTATTTCTACTATGCATTTCTTCTCTTTTTTATTTTAACCATATTTTTATTTTTATTTTCTAATTATTTTTAAAATTAGATTTTATACTTTTATTGAATGAAGTATTTTGACATATTTAAAATATCATGTAAAAAATAAATAATACCAAACACTCAATTTATTGCTTTGGAATAACTAAGTTTTATAAAATCTGAAGTGGAAGGTAGCAGGAAAACATTTTTTTGAAAAGGAGTAACCGGGCTTCTTTGAAGTAATAAGACTATTCAAATTCAACATGTAATGCTAGCAATCTAAGAGCAAGAACAACTACCAGACTAACCCGAGTACCCCCGGTACTGAACAGAAACTACGCTTGGCTACCTACAATCCTTCTACCCTAATCCTCGACCTCCATATCTTCTCATCAAGTCGGTCATGCATTCCTGATAATTTGATTTAGGCACAAATTATAAAAAAATTATAATTAGGAACAAAATATGACAAATAATCATCATCACAGTATATTGCATTTCTTATTGGTGTACGCCAGTTGCGACATGCCCAGTTGGGAAAATTAATACAAGGAATACGAATGACAGCCAAAACAAATTTGATTCAAAATAAATGTCAGAAATTATTGTTAAATACTAGTAATTTTTTTTAAAGAAAAAATGACTCTATCAACTTGAACTTCCATTATTTGGTTGTTTCAAAGATTCAAAGATGAGATTTAAAGGAAATTTTTTTTGATACGAAGTTTGGATATCTGAGCTGCGTTATTATTTTACCTTAAGTTGAGCTTCTCTTTATTGTAGTTGATTGAAAAACTTCAGAGAATAGAAGTCCATAAATAAAAGTTATTTGAAGCTCTGATATCAGATATTTGGTTTTTCGAATTTGTTAGTTATTTGGATTAGTGTTATTCCAATCGTTTGAAAATACCAAAAGGAGTTTGAAACTTAAATTTGGAGTGATTTGGAGTGATTTAGAGTTGATTTGAACTAGATTTGAGTTAAATTTCAAAAGAGACGCAAGAAAAAAGACGAAATAAGTTTTTGTATAATAGTGTATAATATTAGTAAGAATTACGGCCCTTGTCACTTGGCCTAACAGCCCAACTGAAAATGACCCAAATTTGAAGCTCTTACTCTATTTAGCCCATATTGTACATAACTTGAAAGAAACTTTTCAGCCTTTAGCCCATTATTAAAGATACACTTTTAGGGTTTTTATTATTTTCTTCTTTCTTCATTCTCAGCCTCTCTCACAGCCTCTCGCTTCTTTCTTTCCAACCCATATAGATCCCTCATCCTCTCTTAACCTAGCCCCCTATTCCCCTATCCTACCCCCTACGCAGTTCTGCCATCAATGGCTCGAAGAAGGCTTGGGCTCCTACTCCGTCGTCCATGGTGGCAAGCAGAAGAATATTGAGGATTTTTGAAATTGAGTCTGACTCTTTGCAGTTTGAAACCTTATTTCTAATGTCTGGTCGAGCTCCGAGGAGAAAAGATCGGAAGCTAAATCAATCTTCAACACGATAAAGCAGAAAGCTCCAGACTTGCTTGTTCTTAAGCTTGTTGACCTTCTTGGCTCATCGCAAGTTATTGATTCCCGTGATATGTGTGTTGTCCTCCTTGAAGTCTCGAATCTGAAATTGGGTGTATCATATATGTACGTTGAATTCCGAACCGTTGGCGCAAAATTGCTAACCTATACACGAGTTGAATCATCCAATACCTTCTACTACAACTCGAGGCTTAGATAAAAATCATAACTATGTAGCAGTTTGTATAAACACTGTATAATAGTGTATAATTGTGTATATGAATATACAAACACCTCTTATACACTATTATACATGTTTATACAAGTTATACAGTATTGTATAATTGTGTAAAAATGTGTATATTTGTGTATAATATTGTATAATTATATATTTTTTTTTCAGTTTATAAGGATGTATATACATTGTTAGTGTGTAAGAGGCCTCTACGAAAGTTTGTCACTTCCTTCTCTTCTTTTTTTTCGTGTATTTGTTTGTCTAAAAAAGATTTGTACGCGTTGGAGGGATTCTACAATTCATTTACCAAGTTTTTATTTTTCTATTATCTTGTTGGATTGCTTCAACAATTGCACATAATAGTGTATGAAAACAATTGGTTGTACAAAGAGAAAGCAATAACCGTAGTTGATTGTGTGAAATAAGCTGTCTTTCGGGAATTAGCCTATTATTTTTGGGCTATAGATTTGCAAAGTGGTATCTAGGCTATTATGTTGCAAGTCAGGTGTGTGAGTTTTATTTATGTGAAATTGTCCCATAATATTATATTAGGTACTTGAGCAAATAGAATTAATTTTTAAGACCATAAATATAATATTTTGATATGATATTTGAGTAGTCAATATATTATTCTATTTTGTTTGACTCATATATCGATGTTACAATAAGGCATTAGAATATTTTTGTGTGACGGTTTTTTCCTTTATTAGGTGTGCTAAAAAGATTCATAATTTCAAACTTGTAGTCCAATCACATAGTTTAATAATATTTATCTAACTTTTTAAAATTTTATATTCAATAATATAAAATACACGTGCAATGCGCATATGCTATAACTCGTCAGGAATGGATATATCTATTTGCTGAAAGAAAAATTTCAAGCAACAGATGTCCTCAAGGTGTTTGTTAATGATGTTGAAAGGCAATTAGATAAAAAGATGAAAATCATTAGGTTAAATAGAGGTGGTGAATATTATGGAAAATATAATGAATCTGGACAATGTCTAGGTCCATTTGCAAAGTTCCTCGAGGAATATGTGCACAGTATTCTATGCCAGGAACACCTCAACAAAATGGTATTGCAGAAAGGCGTAATCGAACACTTATGGATATGGTTAAGAGCATGATGAGTAATTCCTCATTACCTAAATCATTGTGGATGTATACTCTTAAAAGCTCTGTATATTTATTAAACAGGGTTCCTAGTAAGGGAGTTCCAAAGACCCCTTTTAAATTGTGGACAGGAAGGAAACCTAGTTTAAGGCACCTGCATGCTTGGGATTGCCCAGCGAAAGCTAGATTTTATAATCTAAAAGAAAAGAAATTAGATTCTCGAATAGTAAGTGGTTACTTTATTGGTTGCCTAGCGAAATCTAAAGGGTATGTGTTTTACTGTCTAAACTATAGTTCGATGAAACCGGTAATGCAAGATTCATTGAGAATGGTGAAGTTAGTGGGAGTGTTGAAAAACAAAGTGTGAAAATAGAAGAGGTGAGAGTCAATATTCTATTACCCACGAATGTGCCTACTTTCACACAAATACCAAATATTATTCTAGTTGTTGAAGAACACTTTGACGACACCGAGCAATATTTGGATGGAACACTTCATAAAGAAACTAACTCACAAATATCTGACACAAATTAACCACAAGAAATTTCATTGAGAAAATCTTAAAGAGTTAGAAAATCGGCTATTTCAAATGATTACGTGGTTTATTTGCAAGAGTCAGATTTTAACATTGGTCTTAATCAGGATCTGGTTTCATTTTCATAAGCCATAGAAAGTGATAAGTCTGAAAAATGGATTGATGCTAATAAGAAAGAGTTAAAATCCATGAAATACAATAAAGTCTAGGATCTTGTTGAATTGCCAGAAAGTTCTAAAAGAATCGGGTGTAGATGGGTCTTTAAGACCAAACGCGATTGAAATGGAAATATTTAACGATACAAGGCTAGAGTTTTTGCCAAGGGTTATATTCAGAAAGGAGGCATTGATTATAAAGAGACATTTTTCACCAGTCACAAAGAAAGACTCGTTAAGAACTATTATGGCTTTGGTGGCTCATTATGATTTAGAGTTACACTAAATGGATGTGAAAATTGCCTTTCTTAATGGAGACCCTGAGGAGGAAGTTTATATGGACCAACTAGAGGGTTTCGAAACGAAAGAAAAAGGTCAAATGGTGTGTAAACTGAAAAAGTCAATATATGGACTTAAACAAGCCTCACGATAATGGCATATAAGGTTTAATGATACCATAATATCTTTTGAATTTATGGAAAATACCGCTGATCGGTGTATATACCAAAAGATCAGTGGGAGCAAGTTTATATTTTTAGTCTTTTATGTTGATGATATTCTACTTGTTGCTAATGATTTAGGCATATTGCGTGAGTATAAAGATTTTCTCTCTAAGAATTTTGCAATGAAAGATATCGGTGAGGCATTCTATGTGATAGGAATAGAAATATTCCATGATAGATCACAAGGATTATTGGAATTGTCTCAGAAAGGCTATATCGAAAGAATTCTAGAGAGATTTAATATGAACAATTGTTCACCAGGAATTGTTCCAATTCAAAAAAGGAGACAAATTTAGTCTCACGCAATGCCCTAAGAATGACGTAGAACGAACAAAAATGGAATCAATTCCTTACTCTTCAATTGTTGGTAGTCTGATGTATGCTCAGACCTGCACAAGACCGGATATAAGTTTTGCGGTCGGAATGCTAGGAAGATATCAGAGTAACCCAGGAATTGATCACTGAAAAGCTGCAAAGAAATTTTTGAAGTACTTGAAAGGAACGAAGGATTACATGCTCATGTATAGGTGATACAAGCATTTGGAAGTTGTTGGATACTTGGTTTCAGATATCGCTGGATGTATTGACACAAGAAAATCAACGTTTTGTTATTTGTTCCAATTAGCTGAAGGAGCAATGTCGTGGAAGAGTGCCAAACAGTCTCTCATTGCTACATCCACGATGGAAGCAGAATTTTGTGGCATATTTGAAGCCACAATTCATGCCTTACGGCTGCGAAACTTTATTTCAGGACTTGGGGTTGTCCATACCATTACCAAGCTGCTGAAATTTAGTGTGATAATTCTGCAGCAGTATTCTTCTCCATGAACGATAAGTACTCCAAAGGTGCTAAACATATGGAATTAAAATACTTTACCGTCAAGGAGGAAGTTCAGAAACAAAGAGTGTCATGTGAGCATATTAGGATAGATCTCATGATTGCAGATCCGTTAACGAAAAGTTTACGATCAAAGATATTTAAAGAACATGTACATAGAATGAGTTTTGGTTGTATTTATGATATTTTGACAATCTGAACTCATTTATATATTTATGATATACATTAGCGATTTCCTATTTCTCATAATGGTATACACAATATTGTTTTGAGATATTATAGGATAAGTCTCAGTGAAACATTATTGTGGATCATAATATTTTATAGCTTATGGACCCAGTGCGATGAGTTGCTAATGTTGTAGTATATGGAAAGGAGTATGTAAAAAATTATATATAACTGCCATAACTCATATTTAGTAGTTTATCGTATTATGGTATTTATGGTGGACATTATAGAAGAGATTTATTTATGCGCAACTAATGTTCCTATATTAAATATTAATATTATGTGATTATTAGGACAAGTGGGAGAATGTAAGTTATTTTTCCTACGTGTATGCGGCCTAATAGGTTTAAGGCCCATAAATAATATTTAATTAATGAGCAAATCTCATCCGTCCGATCGTTTACTTGATAGACGTACCAGATTAAATGAGAACCTCTATAAATTGGTCCACTCCCCACCGTTACCATACTTTTTCTATTCTATCTTCCATCACTAAAGTTGGCGGTAACCAAAGCTAGGGCAAGGGGCGAGAAACCAATTTTAATTAACACTTCCGCTTCATGATAATGGCTTACGATTCAAGTATATTTCCTGTAACGATTTTGTATAAGATTATCATGTTCAAGATCCTGGTATGCATTTAAATTTTACGTTTACAAAAAAATACCAAATCAACCACAACAACCTTTAGCAATTCCAACTGATAAATTTCAATGTCAAACCCAATTTCCACGGCGTCAACGAAATTGGAAAATTCCTCCAATGCAAAATTTGATTTAGTGATTTCAACAAAACAAATGCTCGAACCCTAAAAATTATTTCTTTTACTCTAAAATTCAACTCTAATATACATTGATTACTATCACCACTGCCACCACCATTGTGAACAAAAGGATATATGGGTGGGAAGAAAGGGGTGGTGTTTGAAATACAAGGGGAAACACATCTGGCGAGGAAGGGATTAAGGTGCTAGGATGGAAAAATGAAGGGGGTGTGAAGAGAGAGAAAAGAAAAGGGGAGGGACAAAAGGAAGGCATGAGGAAGCTGATTTTTTTTCTTTTTCATCTTTCCTTTATATTTTTAATTTCTACTTCTGATATAAGTATTTTATTTTAATGAAAATCTATATGCACGCGCTTTTTGTGTGTGATTGGCACGCATTATTACCACCTTAGTTACATTAATGTTCAAATAGTTAAGTTAGGTGTTCAAATAAAAAAATTATAAGTTGGTTTATCGGGTTGACAAACAGGTGCATGTTTAAGTGACTCCGCGGCCATTTTACCAACAATAAAAACAAGCAATATTAACATCAAAGGTCAGAAAGATAATAACAACAATCTAGAAGCCAAAAAAAAAAAAAAGAAGAAATATACTAGATGGAAGGAAGCATTAAGCAGTAACAACGGAAAGACTCCGAAATGGAAGGTAGCATGACATGTACTGCTAGCAATCTTAGAGCAAGAACACTACCAGACTAACCCGAGTACTCCCAATACGAAACTGAAACTACGCTCGACTATCTACTATCCTTCTACCCTAGTTCTTGATCTTCATACCTGTCACGACCCAAAAATCACAAGTCGTGATGGCATCTAAATCCAACCCGCTAGGTAAGCCAACTAACAGAAAATACCACTCAACTGAGATTACAAAGAATAGAAAATAGATAACTGAAATTTACAAATTTACAAAGACCAGGTAGTACGAATCACGAGCTTCTAAGATTTAGAATTTCAAAACTGATACAGATAAATACACGCTCTGTTTGAAGGTTACATAAATAGATTGGCAATAATCTAAACTACCATGGATACATGGCAACTATATCCAAACGCACGAACATCTTCCGAATCAGCACCCAGCGTCACCAACAACTCTGCTCCAAAATCTGCACGGAACGTGCAGAAGTGTAGTATCAGTACAACCAACCCCATGTACTGGTAAGTATTATGTCTAACCTCGTCGAAGTAGTGACGAGGTTTTTAGTTAAAAAATATGCTTATTGAAATAACTTGTACAATAGTTTAACAGTAAAGCAGTTCAAAGTATAAAAGTATCATACGCAACTCGGCGAGACAGTCAATAATTATTAAAAAGAACCACATCAGAATTTTTAACAATCTTTGCTTGTATGAGATATATGTCAAAAATGTCAAATGTCAAATCACATGGCACGGTAACACCCTTCGTGCTTTTATCTTATCCTCACAATTTATATATGAAATTATGTAACAAGTTAATTAGTACGGCAACACCCTTCGTGCGTTCAACTCATCTTTCCCAAGTGAGTGTATAACAGAGCCAACTGTATCACAAGAACACAATATTAGGAATTACTAAGTAGGAAATACGCAAGTTGCAACCGTGGAGAAGGATACACATGTGGGTCACAGTAAGGGACTAAGAGGAAAGCGCGTGAGTAACAACAATAATTGGAAAACAGGAAATTTCAACTTCAATTAACTAGCATATTGGAGGCCTAAGTGCAAGTATAACAATTAAGAGGAAAACACATGTTCTTTACAAATTAACAAGTAAGGGAATGAAATGGCTAGCATAGTCGAAGGCTTATACTGAAGTGAAACCGAATAGATACAACATGAGTATAATATAAAAGCAGGAATAGACATGTTAATTGTACGTTAAGCAAGTAAACGACATGGACAGTGCAACAACAATCGAGATAAAGGTCAAGTACAGGACAATAACAATAAGTCACACCAAATATGTAAATACAATAATAACAGCTCAAGGTAAGGGCACAACCGTGTACACGGGAAACAGATATCACATCATAATGCATGTCCTTCGTCCTCACATGCACGGAAATACCCTTCGTGCCATGACTTCACCATAACATACAAACATAATAATATAAATGAAATGGCACGGTATCAGCCCTCATGCTTTACACTCTTCCTCAGATGATAATATATAAACAATGGCACGGCATCATCCTTCGTGCTTTACACTCTTCCTCACATGATAATGGATATAAATGACACGACATCACCCTTCGTGCTTTACACTCTTCCTCACATGATAATATATAAAAAATGGCACGGCATCACCCTTCGTGCTTTACATTCTTCCTCACATGATAATATGTAAACAATGACACGACATCACCCTTCCTGCTTTACACTGTTCCTTACAAAGCATATCTAAATAAATGACAAACAAGGCAGGAAGCATAAATAACATCAAGGAAAGTGCTTAAACGGATAATCCAATCACAACTTTCCAAGTCAACAATAGTCCAACAACCCTTAAGAACCGTATTATTCAAATACTTCCAAGAATCTCATAAATGATCCACAACACAAATATAGAGTCCAACATCTCAAGAATATCAGTTGTAGTAATGTAGTAATGATTTCGCATAGCGATGACCAAATTAGACACGCCAAATTCTTACAATTTTCATCCAGTTGATCAAGTTATAACAAACTAAGTCTTGATATCTATCATTTAATTTTTATGTCCTCAGTATTTAGAGTGAAGTAAGGCATTAAGCAGACTGTCACCAAAATTCTACAAACACAAATATAACATAATCCACCCCCCGAGCATGATTAACCCTAGCACATACATATACGTTCGTCACCTCACATATGTATCACCCACGCATGTAGCATAGAAATGACAAATAGGAGGAAAAAATTCCCTCAACAAAGCTAGGCAAAACACTTACCTCAATTCGGCTAATCCTAAAACTCAATTTAGCCTTTTTCTCCACAAATTCACCTCCGCTCGACTCAATCTAGCCAATGACGACTTGAATACACCACACAATGCAAGAGAAAATAATTTCAATTAATAATGCTATAATTTTTATTCAATTTCTAAAAAGTTAACAAAAGTCTAACCCCGGGACCGCCCGGTCAAAACCCGTGTCTAAAGGTAGGTCTTGACTACCCATAATCCCACGAGTCCAAATATGTGTTTTGTTTTAAAATCCGAGTCTTATTCGACTCTCAAATCTCAAATTTTTATTTTTTTTCAAAACTTTGACAAAATCCCCAAAATTTTCATAGTTTTTCCATGAATTTGATGTTAAATCTTGTATAAAATCATGAAATATAGTTGGAAGTTGATTAAATATACTTACCCAATGATTTGGTAAAAAAATCCCCTCTCAAAATTGCCTCACCTCAAAGCTAGGGTTCAAAAATATGAAAAATAAAGCAAACACTCGGAATTCTCAGAACTTAACAGGTTGCAGATATCGCATTTGCGACAGGGGGTTCGCAAATGCGAACCCTTCAATTGGGAAAAAACAAATCGCAATTGCGAACCTGGAGGATTTTTGTTGAGGTCGCATTTGCGAAAAAAACTTCGCAAATGCGAAGACCAGCTGTGATGATCCAAAATGTCATCTTTAAATTTAATGATAATTTATATGTTCTAAGACCTTGAAAATCAATAATTAATCATTCCTCGACTTGCGTGTGTAGTCCGTATAATTTTCCGGAATGTTTTTATGTGAAAAGTAGATTAAAATGTGAATTAGAGCTTTGAAACTCAACTAAGTTGACTTCGGTCAATATTTTGAGCATACTGAATTAGATCAGTGTTTGACAGTTGCGTTAAGTACGTATCGTGATTTGAGACTTGGGCGTATGCCCGGAATCGAATTCGGAGGTCCCTAGCTCAGATTATCACCATTTAACTGAATCTAGAAATCTAAGGCTAAAGATTTCTTAAGTTTGACCGAATATTTGACTTTTGAGCAAACGACCCCGGGATAGAATTTTGATGATTCCAATAGCTTCGTATGGTAATTTTGGACCCGGTGCATGTTCGGATTTGGATTTAGAAGTCCGTAGGACAATTCGGCGCATTTTGGCGAAAGTTGGAAAATAGAAGATTCTTAGAAAGTTTGACCGAGAGTTGACTTTTTGATATCGGGATCAAAATTCGATTCTGAAAAATTGAAACAGATCCATTATGCCATTTATGACTCGTGTGCAAAATTTTAAGTCATTCCGGATTGATTTGATATGTTTCAGTGCAAAATATAGAAGTTGGAAGATCGAAAACTCATAATTCGATTCGATGCACGATTCCTATTTCGGCGTTGTTTAACGTGGTTTTAAGCCTCGATTAAGTTTGCATTGTATTTTGGGACATGTTGGTATATTAGGACAAGGTCTCGAGTGGCTCGGATGAGTTTCGGATGGCGTTTGAATCGTTTGGCGCCTTGTTGAAGCTGCTGAAATTTCTGCAGAAGCTTTCTTTCGCAGCAACTAGTGCAATTGCAGAGCCTACTTTGGAAACTTATATCTCGAAATCTATAAGAAGTCTAAAAATTTGCAAAACATGAAAGTTGTAGATCTTGCATTCTAGTTTCCAGAAAGATAAGTAATTCATCATTTGAATATTTGTAAAGAAAGTTATGATCGATTGAATGGAGGCTGATAAAGCTGTTTTGCCAGAAATTTCGCAAGAAATTTCTAATGTGTGGAGCCAAATTTGGGAGCTTATACCTCGCAATCTATAAGAAATCTGGAAATTTGCAAAACATGAAAGTTGTAGCCCTTTGATTCTAGTTTTCAAAAGTCAAACCATTCATCATTCGGACATTTGTACAGAAAGTTATGGTCGATTGACTGAAGGGTGGTAGCAGCTTTTGTTTGCCTGGAAATATGAGACAAAGTCACATTTCACACATGCGACTTGCCTAGGCAGAATGCTTAAAAACCGGAGTTAGCCATTTTTACTCCTTTTTGAGTTTTGAGTCTCATATTTGTGCAATTCCAAAGGGATTTTTTACGAATTCGACTTGGGTAAGTATTCTCTATCCGCAAGTGATTATATTTCATAAATCCATGTCAATATTCATCATTTATTTTCGGATTTAGATGGAAGAAATTTGGATTTTTGTAAAATCTTCCAAAAACGAATTTAAAATTTGAAAGCCGATGTCGGAATTTAATAATTTTCGTATGGTTGAACTCGTATCGGAATGGGTTATCGGATTTTATGAGTTTCGTCGGATTCCAAGACGTGGACCCCACAGGCAATTTTTGATTTAAATTTCGAATTATATTCCGAAAATTTTATAAATTCATATGGAATTAATTCCTACGATTTGTGTTGAGTATTCCGAATTGTTTGTGAATAGATTTGAAGATTTTAGAGACAAATTCAAAAGGAAAAGTTGTGGTCGAGTAATTGATTGCAGTTGCAAAGCAATGTAAGTGTCGTGGTTAACCTTGACTTGAGGGAATAGAACCCTTGAATTATTTGCTATGTGAATTTTATATGTACAACGTATAGGCAAGGTGGCGAGTGCCTATACATCGTCAAATTAAATATTTGCATGATTTTTCTGAAAACACAAATTGATTTAAATCATGAATTAATTGTTACTTGGTATTTTGTAATTATTGCTTTCTTTGATCATGTTATTTATATTTGGACTAGTATTGTTACTTTGATCGCTTTTATCATGTTTACGGATTTTTTTTTGTGATAATTGAGTATTGAATTCAAAGTTGGGCTTGATATTGTAGAACCATATATTTAGGTAAGACTTGTTGTTGATATTTCTATCTCTCTGTTGATATTGCTCATTGTTTTGGTGAGTGAGTGTTAATGCACGTAGGGCGACACCGTGCCATATTGTGAGTATTAATGCACGAAGGATGATACCATTCCATATTATAAGAGTTAAAGCACGAAGAGTGATGTCGTGTCATATTATGAGAGTTAAAGCACGAAGGGTGATGCCGTGCCATTTTATATTCATTATCATGTGAGGAAGAGTGTAAAGTGCGAAGAGTGATGCCGTGCCATTTCTTACTAATTATATGGTGAGGTTGAGAGTAAAAGCCCGAAGGGTGATACCGTGCATTTTTCTTTATTGTGTTACTTGTTATTATAGGATAAAGATATCCTTAATCAATATTATGCCTTGAGTTCCTGCTATAACTGGCACATGCTTATGCGAATTTATGTGACTTAATTGTTACTTGGCATTTAGCATACTAAATATTAAATTGCCTATTTTCTCCTTAATTTCCACAATTAATTGCTACTTGTTATTATTTGTTTCCTAAATAATTCATAATTTTTGTGTACTTTGTTGTCTTATAAAATCGTATTAATGGTTGCAATTGTTGGAGTAATTTCATTTGGAAGGACTGTTAATTTATATTATGGGAGCGAGTTGCACGCCGCAACGAGAATTTAATTTAAATATATTATGGGAGCGGGTTGCACACCGCAACGGAATTTAATTTGATTATATTATGGGATCGGGTTGCACGCTGCAACAAAAATTGAATATGAATATATTATTGGATCGGGTTGCACGCCGCAACGGAAATTGTTGAAGTAATAATTCTTTATGACTCCCGAGTTGGCTCCGATTGTTGATATGATTTAACTGTTTTATTTCTATTCATGTCTTCTATTGTTATTGTTATTATTATTATTATTATTATTATTATTATTATTATTATTATTGGGTACAGGTTGATGTAAGTGACCCGCCTTTGCCTCGTCACTACTTCATCGAGGTTAGGCTCGACACTTACCAGTACATGAGGTCGGTTGTACTGATAGATACTACACACATCACTTTATTATGCAAATACTGGAGTTGCTCCTAGCGGCGCACATTAGACTTGCTCGGATTCAGCTATTAGGAGGAGACTTAAGGTATAGCTGCATGGCTGTGAGCATGTAATTTTTGCCCTATGTGAAATACTCCTAGAAAATTAAAAGAATATATTTTTCCCAAATTCTTTGCAATTTTATAGGATTTTTGTATAATTTTGTCAATTGTTTGCATTTTTATGCATGTCTAATTCTGTCAAAATCATGAATAATGTCAAAAAATATCATGCATTGAATTTTGATTTTGTGTTTATATTTTAGGATTAATTAGTTAATTAATTGCATTAATAAAATGAAAATCACAAAATATCTTTTATTTTTACATTTTTAGCTTTTAATGTTAATTTAATAATTTTCTTTTCTTTAATTTAGGATCAACTAATTTTGTAAATATTATAATTAGCTTGCAAATTTGATAGATTTAATCTAATTTAAGATTTTGATTAATTAAAGAAAGAAAAAAAAGAGAGGAAAAAGAGAAAACAAAGAAAAGAAAATTGGAAAAAACTTGGTTTTGTTACATTGGGCCAATTTGTGAAATTGACCCAAATTTAATTCCTTTTTTGACCCAGTTCTGCCCAGCCCGACTTTCCCATACCCTGTCCAGCCCCAGCCTCACTTGAAACAATCCCGTTTACGCTTAAGTAGATCCCAGCCGTTGATCTCCTTTGATCAAACGGTTGGGAACTGATCACTCCACCCCATATATATGTTTGAAACCCCCAAAACACTTTACACCCCCCCATTTGCACATCTCCCTAACTCTGAACCCAAAACCTAGCCGCCCTAATTCCCCATCTTTTCACCACCAGCCACCCGCCTGCCGATATCGCCCCATGGCGGTGACACGTCGCCAAACACCACCAAACTCGTCCTCTACACTCCCCAGCCTCCCCTCTACACTAATCTATCAACCATTCTACCAAAAAACCCCTATCAAACTCCCCGAAATCCAGATCTGAGATTTGGAAGAAAACCCTAACTCCACCCTAATTCTGATTCCTTGCTTCCCAGGGCTCGATTTGACTCGAGACTCGCGTTAAGCAATTGTTCTTGTTAAGAACCATTGACTAACGCTAGTTTTGACTTGTTTCGAGGGTCACAACTTTTCGACCAAACCAATGTGCCTGGCCAAGGTCGTCGCATTCCTTGTTCGTTGGGTGATTTCAGTCATTGGCTCTTTCCGGTTAAACCAGTACCTTACCTCTTCCTATTTGGTTTCTATTCTGTGTCTATTTTCTGATTTTTCTTTTAATTCTAATTGTCTGCTTGTCTGAATTTGTTTTGAGTATTTATTTGTTCAAATTAGTCGTCATTATCTACTTGTTTGAATTACTTGAGTTTTTATTTTTTTTATTTTATACTTACTTAGATTAATTTAGATTTTTAACTGTTTAGGCTAAATTTATCATTATTTTCTTTTCTTCTTCTTCTTCTTCTTCTTCTTCTTCTTCTTCTTCTTCTTCTTCTTCTTCTTCTTCTTCTTCTTCTTCTTCTTCTTCTTCTTCTTCTTCTTCTTCTTCTTCTTCTTCTTCTGTTTCTTTTACATTCTGGTGTTTAATTGCATGTTTTAGATTTTAGGATTTTGTGTTATCAGTTTGATTTAAATGCTCCATATCTGTTCATCCTTCGTTGTTTGTCTCTTAGACTTAATTTGATTTACATAAGATTTTGTTGTTGGTTTGAGTTAGTTTGTCAACGATACAGAGAATATTAGCATGGCCCCTGCGCAAGGATGAGATGTAACGACCTGTTTAGTCGTTCTAAGAGTTGTAGCCCCGTTCTCTCATTTCT
The DNA here is from genome assembly GCF_001879085.1 of Nicotiana attenuata. NCBI lineage: Eukaryota > Viridiplantae > Streptophyta > Magnoliopsida > Solanales > Solanaceae > Nicotiana > Nicotiana attenuata. Next base: position 38,912 of record NW_017671515.1, read on the forward strand.
GTTTCTTTAAGTGTTGTTCAACTGTGTTGAGTTGTATCGAGTTGGTAGGTTTGGGTTCGAAGTAGTTTTGGAGTGAAATGATCACTTAGTCTCTTAGTTAGAAAGCTAAGTTAGAAAAGTCAACCGAAGTTGACTTATGAGTAAACGAATTCAGATTTAGCTTTTTATGATTCGATTAGCTTCCTTGGGTGATTTTAGAATTAGGAGTGTGTCCGGAATTTAACTTGGAGGTCCGTGGTAGAATTAGGCTTGAATTGGCGAAAGTTGGAAGTTTAGAAGTTCTTAGGCTTGAATTCGAGGTTGATTTGGTGTTTTGGGTGTTCCGAAGGTTCGACTAAGTTCGGGCAGTGATATATGACTTGGTGGAATTATTGATTGAGGTCTCGAGGGCCTCGGGTGAGTTTCGGATATGTTTGGGTTGTGTTGCGCTCGTTCTCTTATGTTTCGACGCCGTTTCTTCAAGCATAAATGATATCATATTGAACAAATGAGTTACAATCTCTTTTTTGATTGAAGCATTAGATCCGTATTGTAATTACGGACCCGTAGCAAAAAGAATCATCGAATTTGGACATTGTATGAGGATTTTATGGTCATTTTACTAAAAATTAGGTTGCCAGATTTTTTTCAGGGTAATTACGAAATTGCCACTTGCAGCGTATTTAAAAGCTTGCACTATTTGCAAATATTAAAACCTACATATCTCCTTCGTTATAATGTCAAATTGAGTGATTCAAAAGCCTAACTTGACTATAATTTCACAAGGAATCCATTGGAGGCATAAAATACGAGTTTCGGAATCGTTTGGCTCGAGAAACGAGGTAGAATAGCTGGTAGAAAAATATACAAAACTAAGATTTGTTCATTCGTTCATATTTTGAGTTGGGGAGCTCGGATTTGGGCGATTTTGGAGGCGATTTTCACCATATGGATTGGGGTAAGTGTTTTCAACTCGATTTTGATTATAACTTATGAATCCATCTTCGTTTTTGGGATGTGATTGATGATTTCAAAGTGAAATTGAGGGAGTTAGGGTTTGAGTTTTGGAGAGTTTTAAGTGAGGATTTGAGGGACCAAACGGAGTCCGATTTTGACAAATTTTATATGGTTAGACTCGGGAGATACTTGTTGTTGAACTTGTTTGCCTTCATGTTAGAGATCCTGATTAGGTTTTATTCATGCTCACATTATTTGTACTCAGTCATAGAAATTATTGTACATGTTTAGCTCAGTCTCTATTATTTGCTAATATGCCGTGATACTTGATGTGGGCTGTGTTCCCTTATTTGTTGATGATGGTGAGGCTAGTGAGGTACATGACTGAGTGAGGCCGAGGGCTTGGTTGTGAGGATATTAATACCATAGCGCGTGAGTTGTCCGTGTAGCACGTGAGTTGACCGTGCGGGTCCAGGTATTGATACCATAGCGCGTGAGTTGTCCGCCTAGCACGTGAGTTGACCGTGCGGATCCAGGTATTGATATGGTAGCACGTGAGTTGTCCGTGCTTAGCGCTTGGGTTTTGGGAGCCCTTCCGGAGTCTGTATACACCCCCAGTGAGCGCAGAGTGTTGAGTAAATTGAGTGTTGAGTGTTGAGTGCTGAGTGCGAGTACTGAGTGATGGAGTAGCATTGCTGTGAGGTTGCATTTACTTTTGTTGTTGCTGCATTTATCCGTTAAATTTCTTTTTGGCATTTACTGAGTTATGGAATTTACCTGTTTATTCCTGCTATTTTTAGAATTGTGAAAAATAAATAATTGGACTATTTTGCTCAGCTCGTCACTACTGCTCAGTTCCTTAGTTATTTCTGTTACTACTGAGGTGGTTGTACTCATACTACACCCTGCACTTTATGTGCTGAGCCAGGTGAGTTAGAGCGCGGTGATCGTTGAGTTCAGCCCGGCTTTAATTGGAGACTGCAAGGTAGCTGCTAGCGTTTGCAGGACCTTGTTACTCTTTTTATCATTTCTTCTTTGGACAGTTAGACAATTTATATATCTCAGTTCATAGTTTTAGACGCTCATGACTTAGTGACACCCCGATGTTTGGGACTCGTTTTCGTATTTTATATTATTTATATTTATAGTTGGTTTAGTTTATCAGAAATTAAATTATTGGAAATTCTTTATTAAATTCTTATAATCAAATTAGTAGTAATATTTTTGGAATAGGCTTGCCTTGTAACACGATAGGCGCCATCACGAACAAGGTTAGATTTTGGGTCGTGACAAGTTGGTATCAGAGCCTAGGTTACATAGGTCTCACGAGTCATTAGCGGGTTTAGTAGAGTCTTGCAGATCGGTACGGAGACGTCTGTACTTATCTTCGAGAGGCTGCAGAACTTTTAGGAAAACTTCACCTTCTTGAGTTCTTATCGTGCGGTATTGATTCAGCTTGAAGTGTAACTCTTTGAATTCCTTTCACGCATTCGTATGCGCACATGAGCGCTCGGTATCAGTTGTGCATTGACGGATTGTGATTCCCTGGATGAGGTGCGAGATTGATTTTGTGTGTTGAAGTTGGGCCAGTCTGGAGGACTTGAGGCTGGGTTTTGTCGGTAGCTGGAGTACGAAAATTTTGATTGTGTGAGCACGTGTTTATATGTGCGTTGGTGTCCCTATTAGTGGGATTTGTGATTTGATGGCTATGTGGAGAGTATGATTTGACTGCGAGATGAGTTCATATGATTTGAATGTGACGAGATGGTATTGATGAAGGTTTAATCTATTTGAGACTCCAGATATGTTTTTAGACTCGTTCGAGGACGAACATTTATTTAAGAGGGGGAGGATGTAACGACCTGGTTAGTCGTTCTAAGAGTTGTAGCCCCGTTCTCTCATTTCTGTTTATGTATGTGTTGTTCAGCTGTGTTGAGTTGTATCGAGTTGGTAGGTTTGGGTTCGGAGTAGTTTTGGAGTGAAATGATCACTTAGTCTCTTAGTTAGAAAGCTAAGTTAGAAAAGTCAATCGGAAGTTGACTTATGAGTAAACGAATTCGGATTTAGATTTTTATGATTCGATTAGCTTCCTTGGGTGATTTTAGAATTAGGAGTGTGTCCGGAATTTAACTTGGAGGTCTGTGGTAGAATTAGGCTTAAATTGGCGAAAGTTGGAAGTTTAGAAGTTCTTAGGCTTGAATTCGAGGTTGATTTGGTGTTTTGGGTGTTCCGAAGGTTCGACTAAGTTCGAGTAGTGATATATGACTTGGTGGAATTATTGATTGAGCTCTCGAGGGCCTCGGGTCAGTTTCGGGTAGGTTTGGGTTGTGTTGCGCTCGTTTTTCTTATGTTTCGACGCCGTTTCTTCAAGCATAAATGATATCATATTGAACAAATGAGTTACAATTTCTTTATTGATTAAAGCATTAGATCCGTATTGTAATTACGGACCCGTAGCAAAAAGAATCATCAAATTTGGACATCGTATGAGGATTTTATGGTCATTTTACTAAAAATTAGGTTGCCATATTTTTTCAGGGTAATTACGAAATTGCCACTAGCAGCGTATTTAAAAATCTGCACTATTTGCAAATATTAAAACCTACACATCTCCTTCGTTATAATGTCAAATTGAGTGATTCAAAAGCCTAACTTGACTATAATTTCACAAGGAATCCATTGGAGGCATAAAATACGAGTTTCGGAATCGTTTGGCTCGAGAAACGAGGCAGAATAGCTGGTAGAAAAATATACAAAATTAGGGTTTGTTCATTCGTTCATATTTTGAGTTGGGGAGTTCGGATTTGGGCGATTTTGGAGGCGATTTTCACCATATGGATTGGGGTAAGTGTTTTCAACTCTATTTTGATTAAAACTTATGAATCCATCTTCGTTTTTGGGATGTGATTGATGATTTCAATGTGAAATTGAGGGAGTTAGGGTTTGAGTTTTGGAGAATTTTAATTGAGGATTTGAGGGACCAAACGGAGTCCGATTTTGACAAATTTTATATGGTTAGACTCGGGAGAAGACGAGGATTATTATTCTGCCATTTTTGACTGATTCCGAGAAGTGGGCCCGGGGACCGAGTTTTGGCCGATTTCGGATTTTTGGCATGTTTATGTAGTTTTTACTGTGTAATTCGATTCTCTAGACTATGTTGATAGTAGTATTCTGATTATGGTTAGATTCGAAGCTTTTGGAGACCGAGTCCAGAGACGAGGGCATCCCGGAGTAGAATTTTACGATGTTGAGGTAAGTAACAGTTTTAACTCTGGCTTTGAGGGTATAAACACGGAGAAATTGATATCATGTGATTGTTTGGTGGTGATACCCACGCTAGGTAACGGGCGTGTGGGTGTGCACCGCGAGGGATTGAGACTTGGTCCGTCCCGTGAGGCCAGGCCTAAAAACTATTATCTGTGGTTATGTGTTTACTTGTTGTTGAACTTGTTTGCCTTCATGTTAGAGATCCTATTTAGGTTTTATTCATGGTCACATTATTTGTACTCAGTCATGGAAATTATTGTACATGTTTACCTCAGTCTCTATTATTTGCTAATATGCTGTGATACTTGATGTGGGCTGTGTTCCCTTATTTGTTGATGATGGTGAGGCTAGTGAGGTACATGACTGAGTGAGGCCGAGGGCTTGGTTGTGAGGATATTAATACCATAGCGCGTGAGTTGTCCGTGTAGCACGTGAGTTGACCGTGCGGGTCCAGGTATTGATACCATAGCGCGTGAGTTGTCCGCCTAGCACGTGAGTTGACCGTGCGGATCCAGGTATTGATATGGTAGCACGTGAGTTGTCCGTGCTTAGCGCTTGGGCTTTGGGAGCCCCTCCGGAGTCTGTACACACCCCCAGTGAGCGCAGAGTGTTGAGTGTATTGAGTGTTGAGTGTTGAGTGCTGAGTGCGAGTGCTGAGTGATGGAGTGACATTGTTGTGAGGTTGCATTTACTTTTGCTGTTGCTGCATTTATCTGTTAAATTTCTTTGTGGCATTTACTGAGTTATGGAATTTACCTGTTTATTCCTGTTATTTTTAAAATTGTGAAAAATAAATAATTGGACTATTTTGCTCAGCTCGTCACTACTGCTCAGTTCCTTAGTTATTTCTGTTACTACTGAGGTGGTTGTACTCATACTACATCCTGCACTTTATGTGCAGATCCAGGTGAGTTAGAGCGCGGTGATTGTTGAGTTGAGGCCGACTTTAATTGGAGACTGCAAGGTAGCTGCCAGCGTCCGCAGGACCTTGTTACTCCTTTTATCATTTCTTCTTTGGACAGTTAGACAATTTATATATCTCAGTTCATAGTTTTAGACGCTCATGACTTAGTGACACCCCGATGTTTGGGACTCGTTTTCGTATTTTATATTATTTATATTTAGAGTTGGTTTAGTTTATCAGGAATTAAATTATTGAAAATTCTTTATTAAATTCTTATAATCAAATTAGTAGTAATATTTCTGGAATAGGCTTGCCTTGTAACACGATAGGCGCCGTCACGACCAAGGTTAGATTTTGGGTCGTGACACCGTTAAAATTAGATTTCTGAAATTCATCATGAAATTGAGTCCTTTTAGGTTTATTTTAAGATTCCAGATGTTCACCCTTTCAACTTTGTTATTTGATTTTGAGTTTTCTATTGATATTTTGCCTGCTTGTTTCTGTTGGCCATAGTTTGTAAGTCATTAAGAATTTGAGGGTCAATTGAACAATAAAAGAACTTTAAGGTTCTTTTGAGAGTTAAAATTAAGGGAAATATGGTAAGGTTGCTTTAGGAATGTTCTAGAATGGGGGGCAGCTGTCCTTGTTTGGTTAGCACAAAATGATGGACCAATAAGGGACAGCCAGCTGTCCCAGTTTGTTGCAAGATACCTTTTTCAGGCTGAAAGGGAATATTTCCCAAAGCAACTTTTCTAGCACATGGCATTTAGGCCTATAAAGAGGACCCTCTCTTCATTCAACTACGACAGATTTCTGAACCCTAAAAAAGACTACAAAAGTTCTCTGCATTGTTTCATTGGAAATTGACTGGATTACTTTTTGAGTTCTTTTCTCTAGCAAGAACTTTGAAAAGCTTTCATTGGGTTGTTGGTTTTCTGGGCTTAAATATGGACTAAAGAAGCTGTGTATTGCTATTTATTTGCTGCCTTTCTCACGCCTTTGCTTTTGCTGAGATCCTTACATCTTTTGTTTTGCCTTTGGTATCCAAGTACTCTTTTGAACTTCTGAATGGAAAATGAAGATGTAAAATATGTTTTTACCCGGATTTTGTAATAATAAGTTTGAGTGTTAAGATTATAGCTTCATATGTATGTTATTTGCAGTAAGTGTGAGCGTTAAAGTTATAATTTCATCCTTATCGAAAATGTATGTTATTTGCAGTTTATTTGGTTAGCATTTTGTTTGTATAAATATTCTAAATCCGAATGTTTAGCCTAAACTTAGTATTTATATGAATGATCAGGTTAGCTTAGTTATTCATGAAAGGTTTTTGATAATTTTAAAACTATCAGGCAACTTTAGTAGTTTACGTGGGCTTTACTACGGCCTGCTGGATTTTGCAAGTATTTCCTACAGTCATTTGACAATTCATGACTAAGTATTAACAATGCTAGTTGTTCTGTTTTTTTGAAATTCAAGGTTAGCTGAAGTCTTTTCTTTTAAATAACTTGTCATGACTCAAGGTTATTATGTTCAATTAATCTAGCTAATACTCAATGTTTTACATGGCCTCTGGATAATATAATTGATTCCGCATGTTGATCTCCAGTTTTTAGCATTGTGTTTTTTGTATTTGTGTGTTTAAAGCAACCCGACTATCAGAAATGCCTTCAGTTCAGTATTGGGCCTGGTATTGGCCGCATGAGTTAGCCTGTTTGACACGAGGCCCAAAGTGACCAGATCTGGTCTTCTCTGGTTTTGGGCACAATTTCAAGCCCAAGAGTCTTCAGCCTCAGTTCTTTTCCTTTTGTGTTTTACGCTTTAAAGAAATGACTCTAATGTGGAGTCTTATTAAGTTTCTTGGCTTGAGGTCAGCCCAGGGCAAGGCAGCTTTGAATCATTTTGGACCTGGTAGGGTCTTCGAGAGGTCCGTTCCTTTTGGGCTCAGTTCTGAGCCTAAACAGCTGCAATCTCATACTACCCTAATCAAATACTAATTAGGCCTACTGCTGGCCCGATTTCTCTCCTAAATAATAAAAGGCCTAGTATTCTATCCCTTATTCACTTAAAATTAGTATTTTAGATTTGAATTCCAAACTTAGTTTAAAAATGAATATTCGTAGGTTGCTTTAGGCGCGATTTAATATATCATCATGATTGTGTATACGTTCGCATGACATAAATGTGATTTTAAAAACAAAATCGGAGTATGCGTTCGCGCAACTTCGACTAAACTTTCTTAATAATAACAAAGCGTTATTAATTGTGTACACGTTCGCGTGACATAATTTTTGACGTGCCAAACAAATGGGTACACGTGCGCGTGACCTTTTTTAAGATAATTCCTTAATTAAAAGAGGTAAATGCACATAGGTTCTAAAATAAGTAATTAGACAATTTGATTAAGCCAAGTATGATCAAAGAGACCGTGCTAAAACCACGGAACTCAGGAATGCCTAACACCTTCTCCAGGGTTAACAAAATTCCTTACCCAGATTTCTGTGTTTCGCTGACCGAAACAAAGTCAAACTTCCTCGATTCGGGATTTTAAACCGGTGACTTGGGACACCATAAATTATCCCAAGTGGCGACTCTGAATTTGATATAAATAATCATGTTTCGGTTATTGTCACTTTAATTGGAAAAACTCCCTTATACCCCTTCCGGGGTAGAAAATAGAGGTATGACAGCTCTTGCAACTCTGCCGGGAATCGAACCTAGAACTTATGGTTCAGGGTTCAGAATTCAAGCTTGTTGATATGATTGTTACTTGGCTTTATTTATTGTTGATATTACTGTATTTTTGATGACCTAATGTGCTTATTGCCGTTTATTTACCGCTTTGATATTATTTGAACTGTATTAAGCTGTCTTCTTATGCCTCCCTTCTGAGTCTTCTAAAATATGGTGCGCACGTACGCGTGGCCCACTTTTTGGTTAGAAGTCATACCAAATAGAACGAGGCTTGGGTCAGAAACAAGGCTGGGTAGACCTTCGTGCTCCCGGTATGTTGCCCTCACCTCGGCTCAAGCTGTCCACTCGGGTAAGCCAGGTCTAGAATAAAACCCCAAGCTTAATCCTAGAATAACATAATGTCATGCCGGATCCCTAGTAGGAACGTTTGTTTGCATCACGTGTATTTCACTTAGGGGACTCAACACAGGGGTTGGGTCCATCTAGGACAGGCGTACCCAAAATTAAAAGACCATCCTGATGCATCCTACGTGCTATGTGAACATTTTTTTGTTTCGTCTTGCATGTTGACCAGCTAGGAAAAGAAAATTAAGAGAAAAACCAAGAATGAGGTAGGATAGAGAATTCACCCTGTTATGAAAATTCCTGTATTTTAAAATGCCTCGAAACTCTACCAAAATTTTTCAAAAAATGAAGGTGAATCAATGTCACGTTCTTTTTTCCAATTATGTCAAAATTGACCAAACTACGCACGTCTAATTCTTACCGGATGTGGGATACATAGGCAACCTATATAATGTTCGGCCTCATTTTTGCAAAAAAAAAAAGCAAAAACAATCAAATAAATGTAGTTTAGGGCTTTGGTCAAAAGAATAAGGTGACCCAACTTCGGTCATGTCTTAACCCGTTTTTGTCGGGATGACCTTAGAGTACCTTTCAATTGTCGAAGGGATATTTTCGTAAAGAACAGATAAGTCTGTCGATAAGGTGTCATTTTTCCATAAAGTACCTTCCCCGGGCCTCAAAATTTACTTGGAATTGTAAAGGGGCCCTGTTTACAAAAATGACCATTTTTGCTAAAGTAGCATAGGGGGTCATTTTTCGTTGATTTTTCTTTTAGAAATTGAAAACTTGTTTTACAAAAGAGTCCACCAGAGTGAACCCTAACCTTAACCCTCCACAGGTACAAATGAACACTGTCCAGAACCCATCACAATTGGTCATAGAACAGGCTGAACTGCAACTTCGTATGTGGTGGAATGATTTAGATGAAGATAGTCAGGATTAGGTAAAAGAGCAGTTAGGTGCCCTTATAGACATTATGAAGATCAAACCTCGGGAGGATCTAATTAAGGCTTTGGTAACTTTTTGGGACCCTATCCACAACATTTTCCGTTTCTCGGATTTTGAGCTCACACCTACTCTAGGGGAAATGGCCGGATATATTGATTTTGGCCGGGACTTGAGGAAATAAAAACTTATATTACCAAGGGCTTTCTCTGTGCAAAAGTTCTTTGATCTCCTGAATATCAATAAACAAATAAAGAAGGCCCATGTAAACAGAGGATGTTGTTATTTTTACTTCTTGTACTTCAGGTTCGGGCTCTCAGCTGGGTTCGAAACACATGAAAGGGATTAAACAACAAACAAGATAAGAGCATCTGGCAAATTCATCGTCGGTTCGCTTTCATTGTGGCATTTTTGGGAATTATGGTCTTTCCGAATGTAGACGGGATGGTAGATATCCGTATGGCCATAATTGCACAAATTCTCACTACTAAAAAAGATCATAAACTTGCTCCGTTAGTGCTTGCAGACATTTATCAAACATTAACCTTGTGTAAGTCCGGGGCTCAATTCTTTGAAGGTTGTAATGTTCTTCTACAAATGTGGTTGATCGAGCATCTCCGCCATCACCCCAAATTCATGAGCTATGGTTCAAGCAAAGATAACTTCATCAAGAGTTATGAGGAAAGGGTGAAAGACTACAATGCTCCAGAAGGGTTTGAAGCCTGGGTCTCCCCCTTGAAAACTCTAAAAGCAAGCCAGGTCGATTGGACTATAGGATGGCTCTCGGTGACAAAAATCATACATATGGCGGCTACAAAGGGTTACCTAATGTTGATGGGTTTGAGGAGTGTCCAACCATATGCATCGCAGAGGGTCTTAAGGCAGTTAGGGAGATATCAGTTGGTGCCCGAAGATGAAGATCTAACCACCCAGGTCAATGAGCTATATCCAGAAGCTACATTGCCCGAAACTTTAGTTCAACAGGATTGGAATGGTTGCTGATACCTAAAAAATGGCACCCAGGCACCAGATATTGCAAAGGGGGAGGTGGATCAAAATTATGCCGTATGGTTTGAGAGAAGGTCTTGTGTAAATAATGAGCCAGAGCCCGAGCCCGAGCCCGAGCCCGAGAGGCCCGCCAAGAGACCTCATGTTCAGGATTTTGATGATAAAGTCCGAGAAAGGTTGGCCTGGGGAGAAAAAGAGAAAAAATATCAAGCCGCCATTCACACCCTGGAAGAGAAATTGAGAAACGTTGAATTTAATAATGATCTCCAGGCGCAAGAAGCGGAAGGTGAAAAGAGGAGATTGGCCCAAGAAAATGAAGCCCTCCGAGCCAAGATCTAGAAGATGAAAATAGCAGCCGAGAACCCTGCCAGAAGTGGAAAAGATGAGAAACTTATAGACAGCCTCAGGCGGAAAGTATGCGACTATGGATTTGAGTTGGAAAAGACTGAAGGGGAACTAGCAAAGGCCCGAGTTAGCTAAGAATGCGGAGGGACGGGCAAGCTACGTTCGACAGTTGAAGGAAAAGTACGACAAAGGAATCACGGGTCTGAAGAAAAAGATCAATACCCTTGAGAGCAAAATGACCAAGCAGGCAAGAGACTTCAAAGTAGAAAGAGAACACTGCTATGTCCTAGTGTCGCAATTAGAAGAAGACCTGCAAGAACTGCAAGAGCAAAATCACACGTCCACACAGGTTTTGGAAGCCAGATCTCAACATATTGGGCGTCTGTTACAGGAGAAGGGTATCATCAGGGAGATTAGAAGGATTGCTGACTATATTGTGATGAAGTGCAACGAATGTAAGGACATGAATAGGTCCATGTTCTTCGCTGCAGTTATGATTTTTGTCCGTCAGATAATGGACGACCTATATCGCCTCCAAGAAGATATGGCACGTAGGCCTGCGGCGAGACTGACTGATGTCCCGCGGCCAATTGGCGCAGTAGTGGAGGCACTTATGTATTCTTGATTTTATTTTTCGAGTATGTATTGCAGTTTCTTTTAGAGTATGTTAGTCCATTTTGAGTCTTGTTTTAGTTTTGTAATGCTTAAGCCTGTAGGGTGGAGTCGTTGTAATAGAGGAAAAATCGAAATGTTTTATGAAAATTTGAAAACCCAAAAAATATGTCTATCTTTTGTTTTGCATTTATCCCCTGAACTACGTAATAATATGATTCATGCGGCGTCATGATACGTAGGCAATCCCCATATGATTCGATCATAACCATAAAATAATATGAAAAGAAAAAGAGAAAAAGAGAGAGAGAAAATAAAAGAGAAGGAAATTTGAGTGTAAAGTAAAGAATGGCAAAACGAGAGAGCAAAAACAAGTGCAAAATAAAAGGGGAGTGACAAGAACCAAATGGGAAAGATCAATAGTGACTAAAGAAGGGTTGGAGTGAAATAAAAGAAAACAAAAGAGAGAAGAGAAAGTGCAAAGTGAAAAGAGTTAGTTAAAGCCGGGATGAAACATGCAGCCGTTCAAATACATAGTAGAAACTTTTAATTGTTCAGGTGCATTGCATCCCAAAAGTGCGGTTGCCTATCTGTTAAATCTTAAACACTAACAAGTTTGCTGTTGTCATTGAGAACAGGAAGGTGGTTAGTTTGTTTGGCATTATGGCAACCCACCCGTACAACACCAGGCCTAAACACAAGTTGATCATGGCTGGCAAAGAACTGGACGCGATTATTATTGACCCGCCGAGAGAGGAGGAGGAATCTAAGCTTGCTCTGAAAGAGGAGTTACATAAGCTGAAGCACCAAATGGCTGAAATGTACCAGGCATAGATGAAAGGGCATCATCCACCATCGTACCCCGCCAACCCTGCTTTCATCCCACTACTGGCTCAATCTCAAGAGCCCCCCACTATTGATTTATCCCCACAACACGCACCAAGCTTCACCCCTTACCACCACTATCATGGCACCACTTCCCAAACCACCCAAGCTCCACCTGCCAAAGCAACCACATACCCCACTTCGCCAGCTACCCCTGTCTTCGTAGCACCTCCACCAGCAACACTCCATCGATCTTCCAGTGAGTCGGTATTCCAAGCCCAAGATAACCAGTACTATGTCCCATAGCCCACTTTCAAAGTCCTAGATCACTAGTCCTACACTCCCCACTTTGAGCTAGCTGTCGAAACTGAGAAGCCACCCAAAAACACAGAGCACGAGGAGGTATTTAGGAAGGTGAAGTGCTTGGAGCAGTTGCTAAGAAATATGCAAGGATTAGGGGGCCAAGTGAGCGTGGCTTATAAGGATTTTTGCTTGTTTCCTGACGTCCAGCTACCTGTTGGATTTAAAATGCCCAAGTTTGACTTGTATGACGGGCACAGAGACCCCCTGGCCCACTTGAGAGGATTTTGCAGCAAAATAAGGAGAGCCGGCGGGAAAGTTGAACTATTGATGGCATATTTTAGCCAAAGTCTGAGTGGTGCAACGTTGGAGTAGTACACCCGCCAGGACAACGACAGGTGGTACACTTGGGATGATCTGGCCCAGGCTTTTGCTCGGCATTTCCAGTACAATATAGAGATTGTCCCAGATCACTTATCTTTGACTAAGATAGAGAAAAAGCCCAGTGAGAGTTTCAGGGAGTATGGTTTTCGTTAGAGAGAACATGCAGCACGAGTCAACCCTCCAATGGAGGAAGATGAAATATTGGAGTATTTTCTTTAGGCCTTGGAGCCTACTTACTTTAGTCATCTGATCTCGCTCATAGGTAAGTCTTTCAATGAAGTGGTTAAGATGGGAGGAATGGTAGAGGAAGGACTCAAATCGAGCAAGATCATGAGTTACTCTGCTATCAAAGTAACTACACAAGCAATCCAGAATGGCACTGGGGGCGTGTTAGGGAAAAAGAAGAAAGAAGATGTTGCTATGGTCGTCTCAGGATCGTGGAATGGCCAACCGGGTCTGCATCACCAATATACCCAGCCTTGACCCCAGCCTCAAACCTACACCAAAACTCCATATAATCCACCCCAACCCTACTTCCCAGCACTAGAGCCTCAGTATTTAGTCAGGTCACCCCAATATCATGTCCACCACACACTGTCATATGCTCAACCCCCACCTTATCCGTAATGGCGTGCACCAGCTCCACAAAGTCTTTACCCCCTTCCACGAGCATATCGAAACCCTCCTGGTTCAGGCTTTCATCTCAGGCCAGAGTATAGAGATGAAAGGCTAAAGCGGAACAAAACTTTCACCCCGCTTGGGGGGTCTTATACCAGGCTATTTCAGAGGTTGAGGCCGTTGGATGTTCTCAGGCCAATTGAAACAAAATTACCAAACCCCCTCCGAAAAACCTGGATTATTCCCTTAGATGTGCATATTATTCTGATGCTCCAGGGCACGACACAAAAAAGTGTTGGCATTTGAATAACTCCATCCAGGAACTTATTGATACAAATCAAATTATGGTCTAGAGCCTAAAGGCGCCCAATATCAACCAAAATCCGTTGCGAGCCCATGCCGAAACGCATATGATTGAGATAGTGCATAAGGATGGAGAGCCGAAAAAGCCTTTAAAGTATATTATGATGATCCGTGCCAGTGAAAGTAAGCCAATCAAAACTCTAAATGTTACAAAGGCAACATCTTTGATGGCTAAAGGGCTGTCAAACAAGCTGAGCACAGCCAATGATAAGCCGCATGTGGTAGTCTCGAAGGGGTTCCCAGATGATTTTGAAACAAGCAAGGAAATCCAAAAGTGGTCGTGTTGGGGGTAACAAATAAGAATATCATTATCGTGGAAGGGGCTCGCATTGTCCCTATTATTATTAAACCCGTGACCCAGCTGCCGATAGATAACACCAAGGCTATTCCATGGAATTACAAGCGAGTGATAGTAACTTACAAAGGGAAAGATGTAGAAGAGGAAGTTAATGAAACCCAGGGTTTGACTCGTTCAAGGAGATGCTTTGCCCTAGAGGAATAGAGGAAAGCTAAGCCGCTCAAAGATGGTCCAATGCTAGTGAAGAAACTAGTCACTGAAGAGGAAGCGGAAGAATTTTTGAGAAAAATAAAGGTGCAGGATTACTCCATAGTAGAACAATTGAGAAAGACTCCCGCTCAGATTTCTCTTCTATCATTGTTGATACATTCAGACGAGCACCACCAGGCCCTCATGAAGATTCTGAATGAAGCTCATGTCCCTGACAAGATCACAGTGAACCATTTGGAAAAGATCGCCAATAATATATTTGAGTCAAACAGGATCACCTTTTCGGATGATGAGTTGCCTCTGGAGCGTACATAACACAATCGGGCCCTCTACCTCACAGTGAAATGCGAAGATTCTGCGGTCACAAGGTTGTTGGTTGACAATGGTTCCAGTGCAAAGATCTGCCCTCTCTCTACTCTGCACAAGTTAAAAATTGATGCTGAGAGGATCCACAAGAACATTATATGTGTATGAGGTTTTGACGGAGGGGGAAATGACTCTATTGGCGATATCATGCTCGAACTGACAATAAGACCAAATGAATTTACCATGGAGTTCCAAGAACAAGATGTGGCCGTCTCTTACAACTTGCTGTTGAGTAGGCCTTGGATACATGTTGCCAAAGCAGTCCCGTCTTCTTTGCACTAGATGGTAAAGTTCAAGTGGGATAGACAGGAAGTCGTTGTGCATGGTGATGAGAACTTATGTGCTTAAAATGATACATCCACCCCGTTTATTGAGGTTCAAGATGATAAGGGGCCTTGGGTTTACAAAGTTTCCGAAATAGTGTCAGTTGAGAAGGTTCCGGAGCTTCTGCGACCGTCATGGTAGCAAATGAAATGTTGAAGAATGGTTTTGTGCCGGGCAAGGGTCTAGGCACATCTTTGTAAGGTATCATGAAGCCAGTGTTTCTATGTGAAAATCTGGGTACATTTGGTCTAGGGTTCAAGCCTACAGGGGAAGTTGTAAAGAAGGCTAAAAAGTTGAAAAAGAAGGCATGTTTGCTCCCTAAGCCTATCCCACGTCTCTCCAGGTCTTTCATCAAGTCAGGGGTAGTGAACCGTCCAGTGTCAGCAATTCCAAAGCCTATGGTTGACCTTGATGAAGATTTGGTTAAAAGGTTCCAAAATCAATTTGATGAGGTGAACATGGTAGAAATTGGGGAAGGTTCCAGCAAGGCACATATGCAGTTTATTGGGCCAAAAGTGAAGCTTAACAATTGGAATAGTACTCCTCTTCCTACTCGGAAGGAGTTTTAATAGTTTTCTTTGTTTTTCTTTCTGTTATCTGGGTTATTCCAGGGTTGTAATCAAGATTTTTATTTTTCGCTTATTTTTTATGTACAAACCCTTCTATCCTTTATTTTGAATGAAATGCAATTTTCCTTTTCCATTACTCCTTATAGTGTCATTTTTGTCTTTCTTTGTACAGTTCTTTTTATGCTGGTTTCAATGACATGACATGAATGAGGAATCTTCGTCCAAGTCTTAAAAGCCATTCTAACTCTGTCATAATAATCCAAGAAATAGAGTGTGATGATGAAACAAAATATGATGACGAGGAGGCATTTGAGGAAATTAGTAAAGAACTAAATCATTTTGAACAGAAACCCTAGCGTAATTTGAGTGAAACTGAAGCAATCAATTTAGGGGATCCAGATAATATCAAGAAAACCAAGATAAGTGTGCACTTGGAACCACAAATCAAGGAGGCAATAATCAAAGCACTATTTGAATATAAAGACATTTTTGCATGGTCATATGACGACATGCTGGGTCTAAGTACTGACTTGATGGTTCACAAATTGCCCACTGATCCGGCATTCCCTCCCGTCAAGTAGAAGTTAAGGAAGTTCAAGACTGACATGAGTGTGATGATCAAGGAAGAAATCACAAAATAGTTGGACGCAAAGGTCATTCGAGTCACGTGATACCCAACTTGGTTAGCTAACGTTGTGCTAGTGCCAAAGAAGGATGGCAAGATCAGGGTGTGCGTTGGTTACCGCGATCTCAACAAAGCAAGTCCAAAGGATAATTTTCCATCGCCAAAAATATCCACATTTTGATTGATAACTGTGCTAAGCATGAGATCGGGTCTTTTATGGATTGCTATGCAGGGTACTAGAAGATCTTGACGGATGAGGAAGATGCAGAAAAGATAACGTTCATCAAACCATGGGGAACTTATTGCTACCGGGTAATGCCGTTTGGTTTGAAAGACGCTGGGGCAACTTACATGAGGGCAATGACTACTGTCTTTCATGACATAGTACACAAAGAGATTGAGGTTTATGTAGATGATGTGATCATAAAGTCAAAGCAACAGTTCGACCGTGTCGGAGATTTGAGGAAGTTTTTTCAGAGGCTCCGCAGGTACAATCTTAAGCTCAACCCTGCTAAGTGTGCATTTGGTGTTCCATCTAGAAAACTATTGGGGTTCATAGTCAGTCGGCGAGGCATTGAGTTGGATCTGTCAAACATCAAAGCTATCCAAGAATTACCACCGCCAAGGATAGGACTTAGGTGATGAGTTTGATCGGGCATTTAAACTACATCAACAGGTTTATTGCTCAACTTACGACAACGTGTGAGCCCATCTTTAAGTTGCTGAAAAAGGATGCTGCGGTCAAATGGACTGATGAGTGCCAGGAGGACGAAGAGTATTAGCCATTAAGGACTTATTTTCCTGATGAAGAGGTGATGCATATTGACGAGGTGGAGTAGGATGAAAAGCCAGGTTGGAAACTTTTCTTTGATGGAGCCGTTAACATGAAATGTGTCGGAATAGGGGATGTGCTCATTTCTAAAACAGGGCACCACTACCCTGTTACGGCCCAGCTTTGTTTCTATTATACTAACAACATAGCTGAGATGAGGCATGCATTCTGGGTTTAAGGTTAGCTGTAGATATAGGAGTCTAGGAAGTCTCGGTCTTAGGAGATTAGGATCTTTTGGTGCACCAAATTCAGGGAGAATGGGAGACTCGCGATTTAAAGCTCATACCATATCGACAATGTTTGCATGATCTTTGTCAACGGTTCCGATCAGTAGAATTCAGGCATATTCCAAGGATCCATAATGAGGTTGTCGATGCCTTGGCTACCTTGGCGTCAATGTTGCACCATCCGGACAAAGCTTATGTTGACCCTCTACATATTCAAGTTCGGGATCAGCATGCCTACTGTAATGTGGTTGAGGAAGAACTTGATGGTGAACCGTGGTTTCATCATATCAGGGAATACATCAAGATGATGGTATATCCGGTACAGGCCACAGGTGATCAAAAGAGAACGATTCGACATTTGACAAGTGGATTTTTCTTGAACGGGGGAAGTTTGTACAAGAGAACTCTAGGTCTTGGACTTTTGAGGTGCATAGATGCTAAAGAAGCCACGACTATCATGACCGAAGTGCCTTCCGGAGTTTGCGGGCCGCATATGAGTGGGTATGTTCTGTCAAAGAAAATTCTTCGAGCGGGGTATTATTGGCACACCTTGGAATGAAATTGCATCAGCTTTGTGCGCAAGTGTCATCAATGCCAGGTACATGGTGATTTGATTCATACTCCGTCGTCTGAGTTGCATACAATGTCTGCACCCTGGCCTTTTGTTGCTTCGATGTGACAACCCAAAGGGTCATCACCCGTTTTAGTTAATTCTATGCCTCCGAGGCCTTGAAAACCTCATTTAGAGTTGCCTCGATTTGCGTGCGCAGTCCGGGCATGTAGCCGGAAAGCTTAAACGTGAAATTTTGTGAAAATGCTAAATTTTGATGTTAAAATGAATAAATTTGACTTTGGTCAACATTTTGGGTAAACGGACCCAGACCTGTGATTTGACGTTCTCGGAGGGTTCGTAGGAAAATATGGGACTCGGGCGTATGCTCGTAATTGAATTTCGAGGTCCAGAGCCCGAGAAATGAATTTTTAAGAGAAATTGTTTTTCTGAAATTTTTAAGGAAAATTTGAAATGATATTTGATTAGAATGTGTTGGTATCGGGCCCGTATTTTGGTTCCGGCACACGGTATAAGTCTTATATATGTTTTAAGTCATTCATGTGAAATTTGGTTGAATACGGACGTCGTTTGACGTGATTCGGACCTAAATTGGAAAATTTGATGTTTTATGAAGTTTGAAAGAATTCTTGGATTTTGATGTTTAAATCGATGTATATGATGTTATTTTAGCAATTTGATCGCGCGAATAAGTCCATAGGATGTTTTTGAGGTTGTGTGCATATTTGATTTGGAGCCCCGAGGGCTCGGGTGAGTTTTGGATAGGCCACAGGTGCAATTTTGAACTTTGAAAATTATCTGGTATGCCTGCTCTGCAGTTTTCGCATTTGCGAAGCAGGTCTCGCAAATGCGAGCTCGCAAATGTGAGCCTGGCATCGCAAATGCGAGATAGCGGAATCTGTGTAGCTGATCGCAAATGCGACCAAATGGTTTGCAAATGCGGAACTGGGTCTGTCACAAATGCGACATCTTTGGTCGCAAATGCGAAGCCCCTCATTTTGTTCAGTGTTCGCAAATGGGAACTTCACTTTGCAATTCCCATATCTGAGGGTCGGGGTTCGCAATTACGAACCCCTATTCGCATTTCCAATATCAGAGACCTGCAATTTTCTATACTTAACCGATTTTAAGTCATTTTCACACCATTGTCAAAACACAACTCCTTTGGGCGATTTTCCGAGAACAAATCTTCTTCCAAATCAATTGTAAGTTTGTTTTTACTCATTTCATTCAATCATTTACATCTTTTAACATGATTTTAACCAAAAGTCAAAGATTTCCATGGGGGAAATTAGGTGTTTTTGGTAGAACCTAGGTTTTTCAAAAATTGGGGATTTGGACCTCAATTTGAGGTTCGATTTCAAAACAAATTATATATTTGAGTTCGTGGGGGAATGGGTAATCGAGTTTTGGTTCGAACCTCGGGTTTTGACCACGTAGGCCCGGGGGCGATTTTTGGCTTTTTGGGTAAAACTTTGGGAAACTCATTTTCATGCATTGGGGTTGATTCATTTAGTGTTTATTAATGTAATTAAGTAATTTGTGGTTAGATACGAGCGAATTGGAGTTGGAATCACGGGGTAAAGCTATAATTAAGGCTTGAGTTGTGTTCAAGGCATTGAGGTAAGTGTTTGGTCTAACCCTAGCTTGAGGGACTAGGAGTTGAGTCTTATTTGCTAATTGCTTCTTGTTGAGTACGACATATAGGCATGGTGACGAGTATCTATACGTTGGTGTCGAGTATGACCGTGAGTCTTAAATTGATAGTTGTTGTGTTCTTAAATGACCCTTCGGATGCTTTAAATTGATGACTCTTGATATTGAGTAGAGATTTAGTTATTCTCGTGGACTTTATTTATGTTTGGGAACTGGTATTAATCGAGCTGGGTAAGAGTTGAGCTAGGATTTGGTTATAGCTGATTCTCCCTTGCCGGGATGGTTATTTTGATATTGTTATTCCCTTGCCGGGTAATTTTTATTAGGTTGCTTTTATTTTCCTTGCCGGAATTTTATTCTGAGTTTGTGTTGAATTGAAATGGGAGCGGGTGGTACGCCTACCACAAGATATTGATGAAATGGGAGCGGGTGGTACGCCTACCATGAGTTATGATGAAATGGGAGGGGGTGGTACGACTACCACTAGTTATTGATTGAAATGGGAGCGGTGGTACGCCTACCACAAGATATTGATGAAATGGGAACGGGTGGTAGGCCTACCACGAGTTATGATGAAATAGGAGCGGGTGGTACGCCTTTCAGGAGATTTGATGAAATAGGAGCGGGTGGTACGCCTACCACGGAAACATTGAGAAATGGGATCGGGTTGCACGCCTGCAACGAGATGTGTACTGACAGTGAAATCCGCTTTTATTTTCCCTATCTGTGTTAGAGTTATTTATTGATGTCCTATTATTCTCGTGAAATTATGTATATCTGCTATCCCCAAAGCATGCCTCCCCTTCCCATTTAAAATGTTTATTCTTGTTATTTTCCCGCTGTAGATGTATATATATAACTGCACAGGTTTATGTGGTAGTCCTGTCTAGCCTCNCGCAGGCCCTGCATCTCCTCTATCTTTATTTATGACCTGTTTCCTTTTGTATCCGAGACAGACTTTATTCCTTGTTTCAGACAGTTGTATGTAGCACTCTTAGATAGTCCGTGAATGTTGTGACACCAGTCCTGGGTAGAGACATATGTGGATTTTTCCTTGTTATTTTGGTTTACTTCGTTAAGTCTTCCGCTAAATAATGAATTCCGCTGTTGTTTAATTATTTATCTCCTGTTAGTTTAATTGGTATACATGGATTTAAAACAAAAGTAATTATGGATTCTAAATGTGTCGCTTGCCTAGCTTCTACGAGTAGGCGCCATCACGACCCCCGAGTGTGGCAAATCCGGGTCATGACATTCGAGCATGGATGTCATTGAACCAATTGAGCCAACGACATCAAATGGGCACATGTTTATTCTAGTGGCCATCGATTATTCCACTAAGTGGGTTGAAGCTATGACTTTCAAATCTGTGACCAAGAAGGCAGTGGTTGATTTTGTTCACTCAAACCTCATTTGCCAGTTCGGAATTCCCAAGGTAATCATCACGGACAATAGTGCTACTCTTAACATCCATTTGATGAAAGAAGTATGTCAACAATTCAAGATTACGCATCGAAATTCCACTCCGTATTGCCCTAAGGCAAATGGAGTTGTTGAGGCGTCTAACTTGAACATAAAGAAGATACTTTGAAAGATGGTGCAAGGTTCTAGGCAATGGCATGAAAAGTCGCCTTTTGCTTTGCTGGGTTACCGCACTACATTTCGTACTTCAGTAGGTGCAACTCCTTATTTGTTGGTATATGGTACTGAAGCTGTGATACCGCGGAAGTTGAAATACCATCCATTCGGATTGTTGCTGAAGCTAATATTGATGATGATGAGTGGGTCAAAACACGTTTGGAGCAATTAAGTCTGATTAAAAAGAAAAGACTGGCAGCTATGTGTCATGGTCAATTGTATCAGAAGAGAATGGCAAGAGAATATGACAAGAAGGAGCGTACCCAGAAATTTGAAGTGCGTCAGCAAGTATTGAAACACATCCTTCCACATCAGGCTGAAGCTAAAGGCAAGTTTGCCCCAAATTGACAGGGGCCGTTCATTGTAATAAGAGTGCTGTCCAATGGTGCTTCGTATTTAACAGATATAGAAGGAAAATATGTAGATACGACTATCGATTCTGACGCAGTCAAAAGATATTATGTATGATTTCTTTGGTTTGTCTAATTGTGTCATTTGTACTTGGCATGTTTTGAAAATTGGAATGACGAAGGCATTTTATTCTGCTATCTAAACATTTTATCCATTATTACCCCTCTTGAGCCTTATTTATTTTTCTTTCATACCCCTCTTTTTGAATCAGAAGGAGAGTTTAGAAATGTAGATACAGAAGATATAAAATAAAAAATAAAAAATAAAAAATAAAAAATAAAAAAAGAGTAAAGAGAAATAGAAAAATGAAAGAAAAGTAAAGCAAAAGAAAGAAAAGAAAAAGAAAAGAAAAGAAAAGGGAAAGAGGAAGTAACAAAAAACAAAGAAATTCCTATGTCATGAACTACGTTCGACCTGATTCCTTCTAAGGATACATAGGCAGCCTCACGGTTTAGTCCCATGAAAATAAAATTCAAGAGTCCCCAGGCAAAGAACTGGGGCAGAAGTTGCGGTTTTGTAAAAGATTTGATTCCTAAAGTTGTAATTCTGAACCCGGTTAAGCTGTTTTGAGCCTTTATGGTATCCTTTATTTTTAGCCCTATCCAAAAGCCCACATTACGGTCCAAAGAAAGACCTTCCAATCAATCTTCAAGGAATGCCAAGTCAGGCGAGATAGAGGTATGATTCGCATCATGGGCAACACTCCGTTCTACACAAGGAAAGTAAATTACTGAGAGAGTCCTATTGATGAAAACTCTCACGGGCACCGTAAGGCGATTGAAAGCTGAGAGAAGTTATAATGAGAGAGTCTTATTGCTGAAAACCATCACGAGCACCGTAAGGCGACGATGAGTTGAGAGATGACCAAATGAGAGAGGTTTGTTGGTGAAAACCCTCCAGGGCGCCACAGGCCGAATAAGGTTGGTAATTGGATTATGGGAAACCCGGGCATAAAGTATAAAGACTGAAAGGTGATTGGTTGAATGGACTAGGCTGATTAATCCAAAATGCATGTCATGATCATTGGTGCCAAATGCCTCACTCAGATAGTCAATTTTCCCTTTCTTGCTCAAACAGTCAACTTGTTTCAAGTGTTCTTCCTCCCTAATTCTCGAAATCACTGCATTTCATTTTCTTTTGGGTCTACGCCTCTATGTTTTATTTTCCCGGTGTTAGCTTTGTTAAGAAAGCAAAAAAGGATTTCAAAGCTTATTACCAACTTTCAATTGCACGAAGCAAAGCGCGGCCAAAGCATACCAGGAATAGCATGACGTAAAATGTGAAATAAGGTGTTAGTGGGGAGTTTAATTGGTCAAGTGGTTTCGTGAACTTTGAGGAAATACAGAGGTTCAAATGGGAAGGACCGAAATGCAAAACAACTGGATGAGGTTGAGGTGCTCGGGTCATTCAGGGTTCTGTGGTTGAGGTTCGATCAGAAGGTCAAACAATTCTTTGCTAGCCCAAGGCAGCCAACTCAGACAAAACATAAAAGTGGAAAGGTCACCTTCAGCAAGAATGCCGCAAACTAACCACCACATTTTCAAACTGATAAGATTTTCTTTGATTGAAATAAGGGCAGGAATTTCATGTTTTTGAGGAACACTCTGTGGAGAAAGCGTGCGCCAGATAAGTACAACCGTAAGTTTTCAGGACCCTCCTGTATAATGGGACTTAGTTTTAAGACCTTCATTAGATAATGAGATTTAGCATAAGTTTCACCTTTAGGAAGTTGGATTTAGCTTTCAAGTTTTGACTCTTAAGATGAGATCTAACTTTAGTTTTCAGGGCCCTCCTGGCGATTTCTTATAGCTCTTTTGATAACAAGATTCGGTTAACACTCACAGGTATTCCTGGAACCAAACTGGAGTAGAAAAATTTCTTTTGTTTTGTCTGTTTTGTTGTAATGGCAGGCGCCCACCTGGAGAAACAAGGGAATTCATTTCAAGTATTAGCAGCAGGCGCCCACCTGTAGAAACAAGGGAATTCGGTTCAAGTATTGACAGTAGGAGCCCACCTGGAGAAACAAGGGAATTCAGTTCAAGTATTGGCAGCAGGCGCCCACCTGGAGAAACAAGGGAATTTAGTTCAAGTATTGGTAGCAGGCGCTCCACCTGGAGAAACAAGGGCATTCAGTTCAAGTATTAGCAGCAGGCGTCTACCTGGAGAACAAGGGAATTCATTTCAAGTTCTAGCATCAGGCGCCCACTCGGAGAACATGGGAATTGATCTCAAAATTTAAAGTACCTTCCTAAGGAAACAAAGGAACACAGTTCAGAGTTAAGCCCAAGATAATAGCAGGGACCCGCCTGAAGAATGTGGTTAATTCAAGTTAGGAATAACAGCATCCCGCCTCAAAAGTGCAAGTCAACAGTGCAAGATACGTGGCAGAATTGCAGAGGTTCCAAGATCAAGTTTGAATATATATATATATATATATATATATATATATATATATATATATATATATATATAGGATTCTTGTAACTCATAGATCATAGATTAGTCTAGCTTCTTTTCATTTTGTTTCGGTGTAATAAGGAAAACAACAAGCAATAGCAGCGACAGCAGCAGTGAAATCACAGCTTCTCGGTGGTCCCAACTACCAAAATATCCAGAACTAAACTGACCTGATTACTTTATAGCAAGGGATATGTAGGCAACCTGGACGCAAGGTTCGGTCAGGCTTTTCAAAAATGCTTCCTACAGAGTATCCAAACGGGCAAAAATCGCTCCTATTTGCTCACTTTATCTTTGCCCGAAAACTCTTCGTGTTTTCGAGTAAAGAGGGGCAGCTGTGAGCACGTGATTTTTTTCCTGCGTGAAATACTCCAACAAAATTAAAAGAATAGATTTTTCCAAATTGTTCGCAATTTTATAGGATTTTTGTAGAATTTCGTCAATTGTTTGAATTTTTGTGCATGTCTAATTCTATCAAAATCATGAAAAATGTCAAAAAATATCATGCATTGCATTTAGATTTTGTGTTTATATTCTAGGATTAAATAGCTAATTAATTGCATTAGTAAAATGAAAACCACAAAAATATCTTTCATTTTTACATTTTTAGCTTTTAATGTTATGTTAGTAATTTTCTTTTCTTTAATTTAGGATACTCTAATTTTGTAAATATTATAATTAGCTTAATTTTGAAAATTATATAGATTTAATATAATTTAAGATTCTGATTAATTAAAGAAAGAAAAGAAAGAAAAAAGAGGAAAAAGAGAAAACAAAGAAAAGAAAATTGGAAAAAACTTGGTTTCGTTACATTGGGCCGATTGGGAAATTGACCCAAATTTAATTCCTTTTTTGACCCAGTTCCGCCCAACCGGACTTCCCCATACTTGGTCCAGCCCCAGCCTCACTTGAAACGATCCCGTTTTCCCTTAAGTAGATCTCAGCCGTTGATCTCCTTTGATCAAACGGTCGGGAACTGATCACTCCACCCCATATATATGTCTAAACCCCCCAAACCCTTCAGACCCCCCTTCTTCCACGTCTCCCAAACTCTGAACCCAAAACCTAGCTGCCCTAATTCCCTATCTCTTCACCACCAGCCGCCTACCGGAAATTGCCCCATGGTAGCGGCATGTCGCCAAACACCACCAAACTCGTCCTCTACACTCCCCAACCTCCTCTCTACACTAATATATCAACCATTCTGCCATAAACCCCATAAAACTCCCCGAAATCCAGATCTGAGATTCGGAAGAAAACCCTAAATCCACCCAAATTCTGATTCCTTGCTTTCTAGGGCTCGATTTGACTCGAGACTCGCGTTAAGCAATTGTTCTTGTAAAGAACCATTGACTAACTCTAGTTTTGACTTGTTCTGAGGGTTGCTGCTCTTTGATCAAACCATTGTGCCTGGCCAAGGTCGTCGCCTTCCTTGTTCGTTGGGTCATTTCAGTCATCAGCTCTTTCCGGTTAAATCAGTACCTTACCTCTTCCTCTTTGATTTTTGTTTTGTGTCTGTTTTCTGACTTTTCTTTTAATTCTAATTGTCTGCATGTCTGAATTTGTTTTGAGTATTTATTTTTTCAAATTAGTCGTTATTATCTATTTGTTTGAATTAATTGTGTTTTTATTTGTTTTATTGTATACTTGCTTAGATTAATTTAGATTCTTAACTGTTAAGGCTAAATTTATCATTATTTTTTTCTTATTCTGGTTCTTGTTTTTCTATTTCTTTTATATTCTGGTATTTAATTGCATGTTTTAGATTTTAGGATTTTGTGTTATCAGTTTTATTTAAATGCTCCATATCCGTTCATCCTTCGTTGTTTGTCTCTTAGACTTAATTTGATTAACATAACATTTTGTTGTTGGTTTGAGTTAGTTTGTCACCAGCCGTTAAAATTAAATTTCTGGAATTCATCATGAAATTGAGTCCTTTTAGGTTTATTTTAAGATTCCAGATGTTCACCCTTTCAGCTTTGTTATTTGCTTTTGACTTTCTACTGATATTTTGCCTGCTTGTTTCTATTGGCCATAGTCTGTAAGTCATTAAGAATTTGAGGGTCAATTGAACAATAAAAGAACTTTAAGGTCTTTTGAGAGTTAAAATTAAGGAAAATCGGGTAAGGCTGCTTTAGGAGTATTCTAGAATAGAGGGCAATTGTCCTTATTTGGTTAGCACAAAATGCTGGACCAATAAGGTATAGCCAGCTGTCCCAGTTTGTTGCAAGATGCCTTTTTCAAGCTGATAGGGAATATTTCCCAAAACAACTTTACTACCACATGACATTTAGGCCTATAAAGAGAACCCTCTCTTCATTCATTTGGGACAGATTTGTGAACCCTGAAAAAGAATACAAAAGTTCTCTGCACTGTTTCATTGGAAATTGGCTGGATTATTTTCTGATTTTCTTTTCTCTAGCAAGAACTTTGAAAAGCTTTCATTAAGTTGTTGGTTTTCTGGGCTTAAATATTGACTAAAGAAGTTGTGTATTGCTATTTATTTGTTGCCTTTCTCACGCCTTTGCTTTTGCTGAGATCCTTACAAATTTTGTTTTGCCTTTGGTATCCAGGAACTCTTATAAACTTCTGAATGGCAAATGAAGATGTAAAGCATGTTTTTACCTGGTTTTTGTGATAATAGGTTTGAGTGTTAATATTATAGCTTCATATGTATGTTATTTGCAGTAAGTGTGAGCATTAAAGTTATAATTTCATCCTTATCGAAAATGTATGTTATTTGCAGTTTATTTAGTTAGCATTTTGTTTGTATAAATATTCTGAATCTTAATGTTTAGCCTAAACATAGTATTTATATGAATGATCAGGTTAGCTTAGTTATTCCATGTATGGTTTTATATAATTTTAAGACTATCAAGCAGCTATAGTAGTTTACGTGGGCTTTACTAGGGCCTGCTGGATTTTGAAAGTATTTCCTACAGTCATTTGACAATTCATAACTGAGTGTTAACAATGCTAGTTGTTTTTTTTTTTAAAGTCAAGGTTAGCTGAGGTCTTTTCTTTTAAATAACATGTCATGACTCAAGGTTGTTATGTTCAATTAATCTAGCTAATACTTAATGTTTTTTACATGGCCTGTGGATAATATAATTGATTCCGCATGTTGATCTCCAGTTTTTAGCATTGTGTTTTGGTATTTGTGTGTTTAAAGCAGCCCGAGTATCAGAAAGGCCTTCAGTTCAGTATTGGGCTTGGTATTGGCCGCATGAGTTAGCCTGTTTGACACGAGGCCCAAAGCGACCAGATCTGGTTTTCTCTGGTCTTGGGCACAATTTCTAGCCCAAGAGTCTTAAGCCTCAATTCTTTTACGCTTTAAAGAAATGACTCTAATGTGGAGTCTTATTAGTTTGTTCGGCTTAAGGTCAGCCCAGGGCAAGGCAGCTTTGAATCATTTTGCACCTGGTAGGGTCTTCGAGGGGTCCGTTCCTTTTGGGATTAGTTTCGAGTCGAAACAGCTGCAATCTCATACTAACCTAATCTAATATTAAATTAGGCCTACTGCTGGCCCGGTTTCTCTCCTATGTAATAAAAGGCCTACTATTCTATCCCTTATTCACTTACAATTAGTATTTTAGATTTGAATTCCAAACTCAGTTTAAAAATGAACTTTTGTAGCTTGCTTTAGGCGCGATTTAATATATCACCGTGATTGTGTACACGTCCGCGTGATATAATTGCAATTTTTTAAATAAAATCGGAGTATGTGTTCGTGCAACTTCGACTAAACTTTCTTAATAGTAACAAATTGTTATTAATTGTGGACACGTTCGCGTGACATGATTTTTGACGCGCCAAACAATTGGGTACACGTGCGCTGTGACCTGTTTTAAGATATATCCTTAATTAAAATAGGTAAATGCACATAGGTTCTAAAATAAGTAATTTGGCAATTTGATTAAGCCAAGTATGATCAAAGCGACCGTGCTAAAACCACGAAACTCAAGAATGCCTAACACCTTCTCTCGGGTTAACAGAATTCCTTACCCGGATTTTTGTGTTTCGTGGACTGAAATAGAGTCAAACTTCCTTGATTTGGAATTTTAAACTGGTGACTTGGGACACCATAAATTATCCCAAGTGGCGACTCAGAATTTGATACAAATAATCCTGTTTCGGTTATTGTGACCTTAATTGGAAAAACTCCCTTATACCCATTCCGGGGTAGAAAAAGGAGGTGTGACAATGGTGTTCACAGTTCTGAGGTCCCTTTCCATTTTATCATAACTGTGTATTTCATTCAGCCAACTTTATTTTCATTTAGACCTTTATTTGTATTATTCTTGTAGCTCGTGCACTTGTGACACCAGTTCTAGGATGGTTTGTAGACATCGCTATTATTATGGATTAATCACTTTATTTCAGATTTGATTCCGCATTGTTTAGTTATTTTTAATTAAATTAAATTAGTTTAAAAATGAATAATAGTATTCTAACGTTGGCTTGCCTAGCGAGTGAAATGTTAGGCGCCATCACGGTCCCGAAGGTGGAAATTTCGGATCGTGACACCAGCCTTCGCAAATGCGGCTTGTTCATCACAAATGAGAAAAGCTTCCCAGTTGCTCATGCTTCACAAATGCGATCAAAACATTGCAAATGCGAAGATACCAGAACCAGAGATTTAAAACTATGCAAGAACATTCCGAAACCAATTTGAAACTTTCCCGAGCCCTCGGGGCTCCAAACTAAATGTGAACACAAGTCTAAAAACACAATACAAACGCGCTCGCGCGCTCAAATCTTCAAAATAACTTCTAAAACCACGAATAGGATGCCAAAATGCATGAAAATCAAACTAAATTTCAAGGACTTCTAGAATCACAATCGAGCATCCAAACCATATCAAATCGACTCCGAATGGCGCCAAATTTTGCAGACAAGTTCCATATGACAAGACGAACCTACCTGAAGCTTCAAATCATGCATGACAACCTCAAAACGATGAATCACACCTCAATTCGAAATCAATGAACTTTGAAACTTCAACTTCTACCACCGATGCCGAAACCTATCAAATCACCTCCGATCGACCTCAAATTCCACACACAAGTCACATTTGATATTACGGACCTATTCCTGCTTTCAAAATTGAAATTTTACCCCGATATCAAAAAGTCTACATCCGGTCAAACTTCCCAAAAATCCAACTTTCATCGATTCAAGACTAATTCTACTACGGACCTCTAAATTACAATTCGGGCACGCTCCTAAGTCCTAAATTATCCAACGGAGCTGACAAAATTTCATTCCGAGGTCAAATGCTAAAAACTCAAACTTGGTCAATTCTTCCAAGAAAATAGTACTCAAATCTTGTAGTTCATTCTTCCAATCCGATTATGGATAACTCGAAAACCAATACCGACGATTTAGCAAGTCATAATACATCATACCGAGATACTCGAGCCCTCAAAACACCAAGCAAAGTGTAGATACCCAAAATGACCAGTCCGGTCGTCACATCCTCTACCACTTAAACTCACGTTCGTCCTCGAACGTGCCAGGAGTCTTTCCAAAGCTATCAAATCACGGTTTAACCTTACTAAGAATAAACTCGGGGGTGATCCCACATCACCCTTCTCCACATAAGCCCGCCGACACAACACCATTAGAGATCTTTGTTTTCAACCATGGTCCTTAAACCTTAGAACCCAATCTCTATCGTCCCTAATTCGTTACAAGACCTGAATCCCACATCTACCCACTGCATAAGTCTCAACATGTTGTATCAAGCAACAATTATAATACAAGATATAATCACATGATGTACCCCATCACTTCGACACTCACAGTAGGAACTGTTGACCACCATTATTGGACAAAAACAAATCCGATGCCGGTAGAAAATCCCATATCTATTAGAACCTCGTTCGAAATCTTCATACCCTACCGTTGATGAAAGAAACATGCAAAACCGATTAACCCCTCATCTGATCAACAAGCCAAGAAACTCACTCGCCCGACCAGGGCCATTGCCCATATCCTCAACAAAATGTAGTTTTATTCCACTAAACCTTCCTACCCCAATACAATAGTGCAAATCTCAGGTCTAAAAACCTCATCTCAGCCAATACAAGCAGCTACACCATCAAGCGCCAACAATAATCATATGGAACCACACAGAGCTCGGTTTCGTACACCAACAAGTAATAATTTAGACATGACAGATAATAGTAAGAAACTAAATAAGAAAACTACTAAGCAAGTTAAACAAGCAGGGGAATTTTATCATTTATTATGATATATTTTCAACAAGGTGAAAGCAATATACACGAAATAGAAATAAAGAGCCACATTTCATCCCGTTGCGGCGTGCAACCCGATCCCATCATATCAATCCACATAGGGTACCCTTCGAGACATAATGCTCGGGTTCATTTATCACATGTGCGTCAATATCAAGCACAACCGTGTGCACAAAAATATAACTATGGGAAAAATTATTAGGAAAAAAACAATACTGAGAAAGACAAGCACAACTATGGTGCAGTAAGCAAATCAACATCGCAGAAGCTATCTCGCCCATAATGCCATGAGGCCTAAACTGAGTCACAATATGCATACGAAGAATAATGTAACCCTCACAACCCGCCATAGTATAAGAGAGAAACATATAACATAAACCAAGGCATGAATAACATCCACTCCACCTGACGATATACACATGGCAACAACTGCGCAAAACAACAGGTCCAATCTGATACAAAATACACATTCTCATTAAGCTCAAAATAATCCCAAAACCAAATTCCGATATTCCTCAAACATGTAATAACACCTACCGTCAATCATCCAATACTCTACATTTCTTCTCAACTCGTAATCCAGGAATAGTATGTCAACAAGGACACTCAATCGCTGAGCCTCACGAATACAAGAATTTTCATACCCAATCTCAACACTGCTACTCAATGGCTGACACGTAACTCATACTCCGTCATCTCGCGGAAAAACATCCATAAGTCAAAACACATGGTACCTGCCAACTGGCGAAGTCTACTTCGATAGGAACAGATAGTGCCAGCAAAACCTTAATCACCCGAAATAATTTTTGCCATCAAGAATTCATATCCTCCTCTCCAAAACTATCTGCAACCTTATACCTGCATGTTTCAACCCCACACGGCGCTTCAGCTCTAACATGCTACTGGCAACACTATCAAAATCTCATAGCCAACTATAAACCATAAGCAAATTGAACACTTCATCAATCGAGAATCTTTTATTTATCCCCAATCCAGGAAAACACCACCACACGCAATATAGCCTCTATACCTGTAGAAAACATCAACTCTGTGTCACGACCCCAGTTCACCCTCCATGAACATGTCGTGATGGCACCTAGTTCCTACAACTAGGTAAGCGTAACAATGCGGAAATTTAATATAACTTGCGAAATAATTAATTAAAGGTGAACATATGTAATATAATAACTGCATATAAGGCCGCTCGGCCTATACAACTCAAAACAAAATGCGGAAGCCTACAACTCAATCCCAAAACCCGGAAACTCGCGGGAACCGCAGGCTAATAGAAATACCGTAAATGCTCTAATCTCCAAAATGTTTATATCAAAGTATGATAGAATCTAAACACTACAGATGAAATAAGGAAGGAGACTTTTCGGTCTGCGAACGCTGCAGTATACCTCGAAGTCTCCGAAGCTCTCCTCGCCTCAAGGATAATGCGCCTGAGTGGAGGTACCTGGATAATCTGCACATGAAAAACATGCGCAGGAAGAGCATGAGTACACCACAACGGTACTCAGTAAGTGCCAAGCCTAACCTCGGTTGGGTAGTGACGAGGAAGGTCAGGGCCCTACTGAGGTAAAATATATATAATAAATTAACAGTATGATAAACTGGCAGTAATAAATAGTACAGCAGTAAAAATAGACAGGTTAAACAAGGTAATAGCAACTACACAAAGAACAGAATAAACAC
Source organism: Nicotiana attenuata (assembly GCF_001879085.1). Classification (NCBI taxonomy): domain Eukaryota; kingdom Viridiplantae; phylum Streptophyta; class Magnoliopsida; order Solanales; family Solanaceae; genus Nicotiana; species Nicotiana attenuata. Next base: position 70,603 of record NW_017671515.1, read on the forward strand.
GAAATGTGTATAACTTAATATCGATGATAACACTGAGGATCTCCCAGGATACCGTCCTGTAGTCGTTTTTTTCTCATCTGTCCAGTGGATCTCCCGGGATACCGTCCCGTAGTCCAACCATCAATATGCAGGGGGGATCTATCGGGAATCTAACCCGCAGTCCCAAAGTAAAAGTGCAGGGGGATCTATCGGGAATCTAACCCGCAGTCCCAAAGTAAAAGTGCAGGGGGATCTACCGGGAATCGAACCCGTAGTCCCAAAGTAAACAAACAAGGGGGGGAGGGGGGGGGGAGCTACTGGAATCCCAAATCCGTAGTCCCAATATAAATGCGCAACCACAACCAGAAGATACATAGAAAAGAAGTACAAAAGACAAGCAACAGGTAGTACTAGCCTAGCATGCTTCACGTAGTACAGTCAAGGCAACTTAAGCAATTAGGCAAGTTAAATCAACTAAACATGCTTTTTCTAATCCAGCACAGACTATAATTGCAAGTAGAATAAAACAAATATGAAAGAAACTCGATCTCAATATCTTAAGTAAAAACCGGATTTTCAACATTGGCTCAAGTACGCGCTCGTCACCTTGCGTACAAGGCACTCAAATACCAAATAACAAATCCTAAGGGGAAAGGTCCCCCACACAAGGTTAGACAAGCCACTTACCTCGAACCGGTACAAAATCAACCAGAAATCACGCCTTTGCCACGAGTATCCGACTCCAAATGGCCCAAATCTATTCAATTCAATTACATATCATAAATAACATCGCAAACAACTGGTTTCACTATTAAATTCAAAGCTACGACGTGAAATTAGGTAAAATGACTAAAACGCCCTTCAGGCCAATGTCTCGGAATGGAATAATTTTCATATTTTCAGAACCCTCGTACTCTCACGAGTCTAACCATATAAAAATTTCCCAAATCAGAGGTCAAACACCCACTCAAAACCCAATAGTTTAGCCTATGAAGTTTCACCCAATTTTCTCCACTTTTTGATCCTCAATTCGAATTTTAATGATGGATTTAACTACAAAATGATGAAATATAGTTAGAAGGGATTAAAGAAACGTTACCCAATCGTCTTCTATTCAAAACCCTCTAAAAATTGCCCTTCCCCGAGCTCAATTTGATTTTTCTAACTTATGAAAGCAAACCCTCGAATTTTCTATATCTGAACAGGGATTTCCGCTTCTGCGGACAAGGGACCGCTTCTGCGGTCCCGCTTCTGCGGAACAAGAGCCGCTTCTGCGGTTATTATTAAAAGCCAGTGACCGCATCTGCGAAAAAGGGTCGCAGGTGCGACACCGCATCTGCGGGGGAACATCCGCTTATGCGGAAACTAAGGAGATACAGGAGCCCGCATCTGCGATGCCCGAGCCGCTTCTGCGGCTCCGCTTCTGCGAGAATAGCACCGCTTCTGCGGTTTTTGAGGGAAAGGGGCAAAGCCGCTTCTGCGGCCATCTAGCCGCTTCTGCGGCGCCGCATCTGCGGCTTGGGAACCGCAGATGCGAAAATACCATAAGAGGAACACTTCAGCTGCTGCAACACTTCAAAATTTCTCCGTTAACCACCCGAAATCACCCCGAGGCCCCCGGGACCTCAACCAAAAGCACCAATAATACCTAATACCTCATTCAAACTTGTACTAATCCTTAAACCACCTAAAACAACGCCGGAACTCGATTAATTCAAGGATTTGAGCCTAAGAACTTCCAATTTCATCAAAATACACATTTGATAAAAAACCCAACCAAAACACGTCAGAATGACCTGAAATTTTACACACACATCTCAAATGACATGACGGAGCTACTGCAACTTCCAGAATTCCAATCCGACCCTCGGATCAAAAACTCGCTACCGGACCGGAAACTTCAAAAGTTCAACCTTCGGCATTTCAAGCCTAAATGAGTTATGGACTTCCAAATTACATTTTGAACATGCTCCCAACCCCGAAATCACCTAACGGAGCTAATGAAACCATCAGATTTCCATTCCGAGGTCGTCTTCACACTGTTCTGACTACGGCCCACTTTTCAACACTTAAGCTCTCATTTAGGGACTAAGTGTCCCAAAACTCTCTGAAACCCAACACCGAACGTCCCGACAAACCAAAATAGCAGAAATGAACTTAGGGGAAGCAGTTAATAGGGGATCGGGGCATTAATTCTTAAGACGACCGGTCGGGCCGTCACATCCTCCTACACTTAAACATTCGTTCGTCCTCGAACGAGCATAGAGGACATACCTGAAGTAGTGAAAAGATGAGAGTAACTGCTAAGCATATCCTGCTCGGTCTCCTAGGTCGCCTCCTCGGCCGGCTGACCCTGCCACTGAACCTTCACTGAAGCTATGTTCTTTGACCTTAACTTTCTGATCTGCCTGTCCAATATAGCTACTGGCTCCTCAACATAAGATAGATCCTTGTTCAACTGGACTGAACTGAAATCCAACACGCCGGGTCATCGTGATACCTCCGGAGCATCGAAACATGAAATACCAGATGAACTCCGGCCAAACTGGGAGGTAAGGCGAGCTCAAAGGCAACCTCCCTAACTCGCCTCAAGATCTCAAAAGGGCCAATAAACTTCGGACTCAGCTTTCCTTTCTTCCCAAACCTCATGACGCCTTTCATAGGCGAAACCCGAAGCAGAACCCGCTCACCAACCATATATGAAACATCACAGACCTTCCTGTCCGCGTAGCTCTTCTGTCTGGACTGGGCTGTACGGAGTCTATCCTGAATCATCTTAACCTTCTCCAATGCGTCCTGAACCAACTCTGTGCCCAATAGCCTGGGCTTACCCGTCTCAAACCAACCCACCGGAGATCTACACCTCCTACCATATAAGGCCTCATACGGCGCCATCCGAATGCTGGACTGATAACTGTTGTTGTAAGCAAACTCCGCCAATGGAAAGAAATTATCCCAAGACCCTCCAAAGTCAATCACACACGAACGGAGCATATCCTCAAGAATCTGAATAGTGCGCTCGGACTGTCCGTCCATCTGGGGGTGAAATGCTGTGCTCATCTCCACCCGAGTGCCTAACTCCTGCTGCACGGCTCTCCAGAACTGCGATGTAAACTGAGTACCTCTGTCCGAAATAATAGAAACTGGAATACCATCCAGACGGACAATCTCCCGGATATAAATCTCCGCCAACCGCTCCGATGAATATGTGGTACACATAGGAATGAAAGGAGCGGACTTGGTCAGCCGATCCACAATAACCCAAATGGAATCAAACTTCTTCAAGGTCCGTGGAAGTCCAGATACAAAATCCATGGTGATGCGCTCCCATTTCCACTCCGGAATCTCTATCTACTGAAGCAACCCACCCGGGCGCTGGTGCTCATACTTCACCTGCTGGCAGTTGAGGCATCTAGACACATAACCAACTATATCTTTCTTCATTCGCCTCCACCAATAGTGCTGCCTCAAGTCCTGATACATCTTCGCGGCACCCGGATGGATGGTATACCACAAACTATGGGTCTCTGCTAGAATCAACTCTCGAAAACCATCAACATTGGGCACACAAATCCGGCCCTGCATCCTCAATACCCTGTCATCTCTGATAGTAACATCTCTGGCATCTCCACGCTGAACCTTGTCCTTAAGGACAAGCAAATGAGGGTCATCATACTGCCGCTCCCTGATACGATCAAATAGTGAAGACCGGGAAACCACACAGGCTAGAACCCGACTGGGCTCCGAAAGATCCAATCTCACAAACTGGCCGGCTAAGGCCTGAACATCCATCGCCATAGGCCTCTCTGAAGCTGGTAAATATGCCAAACTACCCAAACTCTCCGCCCGGCGACTCAAGGCATCCGCCACCACATTGGCCTTGCCAGGGTGATACAAAATAGTAATGTCATAATCCTTCAGCAACTCTAACCACCTCCTCTGACGCATATTTAGATCCTTTTGCTTGAGTAAGTGCTGCAAGCTCCGGTAGTCAGTATAGATCTGACAAGGCACACCGTACAAATAATGACGCCAGATCTTCAAGGCATGAACAATGGCAGCAAAGTCAAGGTCGTGGACAGGGTAATTCTTTTCATGTATCTTCAACTGTCTGGACGTGTAGGTAATCACCCTACCGTCATGCATCAACACCGCTCCAAGGCCAACTCTCGAGGCATCACAATAGACAGCATAAGACCCCAAATTGGTAGGCAACATCAAAATTGGGGCTGAATCAACAGAAGGGGTATCAACACTGACATCTCTCACATAAGCTAAATACGCGGCACACCCCTTCTCAGCCATACGCTGAGCCTTAAGGAAAGAGATAACTCTACTGGGAGTGTGATCTAAAGTACCACTCCAGTCAATACGCGGAATACCTGGCATAGCCAGCGTCACGGTCTTGGCGTGACAATCAAGAATAGCAAAATGGGGCGACAAGCAGTCCATGCCCAAAATAATGTCAAAATCCACCATACCGAGTAACAATAAATCCGCTCTGGTCTCAAAACCACGAATAGTAACCAAACATGACCGATAGACGCGGTCCACAACAAGAGAATCTTCCACAGGAGTAGAAACATAAACGGGGGCACTCAAAGAATCCCGAGGCACACCCAAATGCAGAGCAAAGTAAGAAGACACATAAGAATAAGTAGAGCCTGGATCGAATAGAACCGATGCCTCTCTGTGACAAACCAGTATAATACCTGTAATGACGGAGTCGGAGGCAATAGCCTCAGTGCGAGCAGGAATACAATAATATCTGGCCCGGCCCCTCTCTAGAGGGCAACCTCTATCTCCCCGACCTTCGCCCCTAGCCGGCTGGGCAGGTGGGGTAGCAGCTGGAGCTGTGATCATGGCCTTAGAACTCTAAGGAGCACGCTGTGGCTGAGCAGTCTGTGAAGATGCACCCCTACCAAGTCTGGGGCAGTCCCTAACCATATGGCGTGTATTGCCACACTCGAAACAAGCTCTGGGAGGACGCGGCGGCTGTGGGTGGCTAGGACCAGGTCTGCTGGACTGACCCCTGGAAGTACCCCACGCAGGAGGCACGCTAGAAACTGGGGTGCATAGTAAGGCTCCTGAGGTGTAGGCGGAGCTGGAGCACTGCTGGCTGCTGGAAGAGCTGAATGGACAGGGCGACCCGCATAACCTCTACTATAACGACCTGCTGATGGGCTATGGGCACCAGAGTAGTGACCCGACTCTCGAGACCTCCTAGCCTCCCTCTCCCCTTGCTCCCTGCCGAGCATACCATCAGTCCTCCTAGCAATGCTCACTACCTGCTGATAGGGAATGTCCATCTCCAACTCTCGAGCCATGCTAGATCTGATGGGTGGAATAAGACCCTCAATGAACCTGCGAACTCTCTCCCGAATTGTACCAACCAAGGCCGATGCATGCCTGGCCAATCTGGTATAACGGATGGCATACTCCGAAACGGTCATAGCACCCTGGCGCAAATGCTTAAACTCGCCATGCGTCCCTGAGACTCTGGGGGACAAACTCTCTCATAAACATATTCGAGAACTGGGTCCAAGTCAGTGAAGCAGCATCGACTGGACTGTCTATCTCATAAGTGCGCCACCAATCATAGGCGGCTCCCCTAAGCTGGAAAGCAGTGAAAGAAACCCTGCTGGACTCCACTATGCCCATAGTGCGAAGAATACGATGAAACTCCTCTAGAAATCCCAAGGCATCGTCTGATGCTAATCTACTGAAAATTGGGGGATCATACTTCTTGAACCTCTCAAGTCTCCGTTGCTCGTCCTCTGAAGCAGTTGACCCATCCTCGGGCTGAACCGGAATTGCAGGCGGTGCGGGAATAATCTCGGGAGCCTGCTCAACCTGCACTCGCTGCTCAGGAGTGCGGACGGCGGGAGTCTGTGCTCCTCCCCCGGCCTGGGATGTGGCTACAGCAAGGGGAAGCAACCCTGCCTGAGCCAAGGTGGTGTACATACTCATGAACTGAGCCAAAGTCTCCTGGAGAGCAGGAGTAGTGGTGGAAGTAGTAGGCGTGCCAGGTGCCTGGGCTCCGGCTGGATCTGCTGGTGGTACCTCGGCGGTAGCTCGCGTAGGTGCTCTGGCTGCACCATGTGCGCATCCTCGACCTCTACCCCGGCCCTGGCCTCTGACGGCTACAGTAGGGGCGCGGGTGCCCGATCATCTCGAGTAGCACGTGTCCTCACCATCTGTGAGAGAATAAAAGACAGAAGTTTAGAATTGATGTCAAAAATATCGCACGACAAGGAATTCAAATGAAATGAAGATTTTTTTCCTAAACAGTTACATAGCCTCTCGTAGATAAGTACAGACGTCTCCGTACCGATCAGCGAGACTCTAATAAACCGGCCTGTGTTCCGTGACTCCTATGAACCTAGAGCTCTGATACCAACTTGTCACGACCCCAGCTCACCCTCCATGAACATATCGTGATGGCACCTAGTTCCTACAACTAGGTAAGCCTAACAATGTTGAAATTTAATATAACTTGCGGAATAATTAATTAAAGGTGAACATATGTAATATAATAACTGTATATAAGGCCGCTCGGCCTATACAACTAAAAACAAAATGCAGAAGTCTACAACTCAATCCCAAAACCCGGAAACTCACGGGAACCACAGGCTAATAGAAATACCGTAAATGCTCTAATCTCCAGAATGTCTACATCAAAGTATGATAGAATCTAAACACTATAGATGAAATAAGGAAGGAGACTCTTCGGTCTGCGGATGCTGCAGTATACCTTGAAGTCTCCGAAGCTCTCCTCGCCTCAAGGATAATGTGCCTGAGTGGAGGTACCTGGATAATCTGCACATGAAAAACATGCGCAAGAAGGGCATGAGTACACCACAGTGGTACTCAGTAAGCGCCAAGCCTAACCTCGGTTGGGTAGTGACGAGGAAGGTCAGGGCCCTACTGAGGTAAAATACATAGAATAAATTAACAATATGATAAACTGGCAGTAATAATGAGTACATCTGTAAAAATAGACAGGTTAAACAAGGTAATAGCAACTACACAAAGAACAGAATAAACACGGAATGTGTACAACTTAATACCGATGATAACACTCAGGATCTCCCAGGATACCATCCTGTAGTCTTTTTTTTTTTCTCATCTGTCCAGTGGATCTCCCGGGATACCGTCCCGTAGTCCAACCATCAATATGCAGGGGGGATCTATCGGGAATCTAACCCGCAGTCCCAAAGTAAAAGTGCAGGGGGATCTATCGGGAATCTAACCCGCAGTCCCAAAGTAAAAGTGCAGGGGGATCTATCGGGAATCGAACCCGTAGTCCCAAAGTAAACAAACAGGGGGGGGGGGGGGGGAGCTACCAGAATCCCACATCCGTAGTCCCAATATAAATGCGCAACCACAACCAAAAGATACACAGAAAAGAAGTACAAAAGACAAGCAACATGTAGTACTTGCCTAGCATGCTTCACGTAGTACAGTCAAGGCAACTTAAGCAATTAGGCAAGTTAAATCAACTAAACATGCTTTTTCTAATCCAGCACAGGCTATAATTGCAAGTAGAATAAAACAAATATGAAAGAAACTCGATCTCAATATCTTAAGTAAAAACCGGATTTTCAACAATTGGCTCAAGTACGCGCTCGTCACCTCGCGTACAAGGCACTCAAATACCAAATAACAAATCCTAAGGGGAAAGGTCCCCCAAACAAGGTTAGACAAGCCACTTACCTCGAACCGATACAAAATCAACTAGAAATCACGCCTTTACCACGAGTATCCGACTCCAAATGGCCCAAATCTATTCAATTCAATTACATATCATAAATAACATCGCAAACAACTGGTTTCACTATTAAATTCAAAGCTACGACGTGAAATTAGGTAAAATGACCAAAATGCCCTTCAGGCCAACGTCTAGGAATCGAATAATTTTAACATTTTCAGAACCCTCGTACTCTCATGAGTCTAATCATATAAAAATCTCCCAAATCGGAGGTCAAACACCCACTCAAAACCTAATAGTTTAGCCTATGAAGTTTCACCCAATTTTCTCCAATTTTTGATCCTCAATTCGAATTTTAATGATGGATTTAACTACAAAATGATGAAATATAGTTAGAAGGGATTAAAGAAATGTTACCCAATCGTCTTCTCATCAAAACCTTCTAAAAATTGCCGTTCCCCGAGCTCAATTTGGTTTTTCTAACTTATGAAAGCAAACCCTCAAATTTTATATATCTGAACAGGGATTTCCGCTTCTGCGGACAAGGGACCGCTTCTGCGGTCCCGCTTCTGCGGAACAAGAGCTGCTTCTACGGTTTTCATTAAAAGGCAGGGACCGCATCTGCGATAAAAGGGTCGCAGGTGCGACACCGCATCTACGAGGGAACATCCGCTTCTGCGGAAACTAAGGAGATACAGGAGCCCGCATCTGCGATGCCTGAGCCGCAGAAGCGGCTCCGCTTCTGCGAGAATAGCACCGCTTCTGCGTTTTCTGAGGGAAAGGGGCAAAGCCGCTTCTGCGGCCATAAAGCCGCTTCTGCGGCGCCGCATCTGCGGTTACCAAGCCGCAGATGCGAAAATACCAGAAGAGGAACACTTCAGCTGCTGCAACACTTCAAAATTTCTCCGTTAACCACCCGAAATCACCCCGAGGCCCTCAGAACCTCAACAAAAAGCACCAATAACACCTAATACCTCCTTCATACTTGTACTAATACTTAAACCACCTAAAACAACGCCGGAACTCGATCAATTCAAGGATTTGAGCCTAAGAACTTCCAATTTCATCAAAATACACGTTCGATCAAAAACCCAACCAAAACACGTCCGAATGACCTGAAATTTTACACACACATCCCAAATGACATGAAGGAGCTACTGCAACTTCCAGAATTCCAATCCGACCGTCGGATCAAAAACTCGCTACCGGACCGGAAACTTCAAAAATTCATCCTTTGGCATTTCAAGCCTAAATGAGCTACGGACTTCCAAATTACATTCCGAACACGCTCCCAACCCCAAAATCACCTAACGGAGCTAACTGAACCATCAGGTTTCCATTCCGAGGTCGTCTTCACACTGTTCCGACTATGACCCACTTTTCAACACTTAAGCTCTCATTTAGGGACTAAGTGCCCCAAAACTCTCCGAAACCCAACACCGAAAGTCCCGGCAAACCAAAATAGCAGAAATGAACTTAGGGGAAGTAGTTAATAGGGGATCGGGGCGTTAATTCTTAAGACGACCAGCCGGGTCGTCACACTCTGCCTTTGCTCATAACCATGATAAATTCTTCGAAACTCATTAACACATAATTGAGGAATAAGAACCAATCACCTCTAACTCAACCGAGTTATGCAGACTGCCAACCCGAAAGTAACTCAACCCAATATGCCCGTCCTGAGGGAACCTCCTAGGAACCTAAAGCCATTTCTCACATTAATCCAACATTGACATGTAGACCCTCCTTGGCGAGGAAATACAGCAGATCCAATTACCATTCGCTGCTCCATAGACAAATTCAAAAGTCCTTAAATCCACTCATCCCATTCTGATCTTCAATACGTACCTAATACGCATTGAGCAACCCGTGCTTCACAAACATATGCCTATTCAAAGAAATAACCATAAAGCTCTCGTTTTCGAAACTGATACGGCCCATGATCCCACAATCCGATCGTTATTTGCAGCCTCCACCACTTAGCTCGAAGCCATAGAACACCTCATCAACAACCTAAAGTACCATATCTTTGCAGCATGTCCCGATACTACACGACTATTTAGCTGAATACTTGAGAACTCATGAAATGCTGATCATAGAACACCTCGAAGACTCTGACAAGCACTTACCCATCATTCCACCAATCAAACAACCTCCCCGAATTCTTTGAAATGATAACATATGCAGACCACCAAATGGAAACCTAATATGAGACACACGATCCAAACTCATCATGCAGAAGATGTCCCACCGGTTAAACTTAATCGACACTTTGCCATGAACTTATTTCAATCACAATAGCCAGGCCGCCAAACACTCTTTCCAAATCCGTGCCTACCAACCAGACATATAAACCTGCCTCACACCACAAATGAATGACTAGAACATTTAACACTGCATCTGATTTTGAGGCTAGACAGCACATCGCGATGTTGATCTAGCATCCACAGTTCGTCGTATCCATCTTCAACATCATTGATCGTCGGCACATAGCCAATACTAAGTGCACAACATCACATATGAGCGATCGGGAAGAGCCAAAGTCGTCGGTTTCAAGCTAAAACAAGGACGCACGATAAGGAAAGAAGAAAGGGAATTTTTTCCTAGATTCCCTGTAGCCTCCCGAAGATAGGTATGGACGTCATCATACCGATCCACACGACTCTACTAGACACTTGCTCATGACTAGTAGAACCTACAAACCTAGTGCTCTGATACCACCTTGGCAGGAAATATCAACTTCAACTAACTAGCATATTGGAGGCCTAAGTACAAATATAACAATTAAGAGGAAAACACATGTTCTTTACAAATTAACAAGTAAGGGAATGAATGGTTAGCATAGTGGAAGGCTTATACTGAAGTGCAACACAATAGATACAATATGAGCATAATATAAAAGCAGGAATTAACATGGTAATTGTAAGTTAAGCTAGTAAAAGACATGGAAAGTGCACCAAAAATCGAGATAAAGGTCAAGTATAGGACAATAAAAATAAGTCACACCGAATATGTAAATACAACAATAACAACTCAAGGTAAGGGCACAACCATATACACGGGAAACAAATATCACATCGTAATGCATATCCCTCGTCCTCACCTGCACGGAAACACCCTTAGTGCCATGATCTCACCATAACATACAAACATAACAATATAAATGAAATTGCACGGCATCACCCTTCGTGCTTTACACTCTTCCTCACATGATAATATATAAACAATGGCACGACATCACCCTTCGTGCTTTACACTCTTCCTAACATGATAATGGATAAAAAATGGCACCACATCACCCTTCGTGATTTACACTCTTCCTCACATGATAATATATAAACAATGGCACCGCATCACCCTTCGTGCTTTACACTTTTCCTTACCAAGCATATGTAAATAAATGACAAACAAGGCATGAAGCATAAATAACATTAAGGAGAGTGCTTAAACGGATAATCCACTCACATTTAAAATCACAAATTTTCAAGTCAACAATGGTCCAACAACCCTCAAGAACCGTGTTATTCAAATACTTTCACGAATCTCATAAATGATCCAAAACAAAAGTATAGAGTCTAGCATCTCAAGAATATCGGTTGTAGTAATGTAGTAATGATTTCACATAGAGATGACCAAATTAGACACGCCAATGTATTCTTATAATTTTCATCCAGTTGATCAAGTTATAACAAACTAAGTCTTGATATCTATCATTTAATTTTTATGTCCTCAGTATCTAAGAGTCAAGTAAGGCTTTAAGCAGAATGTCACAAAAATTCTACAAACATAAATATAACATAATCCATCCCCCGAGCATGGTTAAACATGGCACATACATATACGCTCGTCACCTCATATATGCATCACCCCCGCATGTACCATACAAATGACAAATAGGAGGAAAAATTCCCTCAACAAAGCTAGGCAAAATATTTACCTCAATTCGGCTAATCCAACACTATATTTAGCCTTTTCCTCTACAAATTTGCCTTCGCTTGACTCAATCGAGCCAATGACGACTGGAATACACCACACGATGCAAGAGAAAACAATTTCAATTAATAAAGCTATGATTTTTATTCAATTTCTAAAAAGTCAATAAAAGTCAAACCCCGTGCCCGTCCGGTCAAAACCCGGGTCCAAAGGTAGGTCATGACTACCCATAGGCCCATGAGTCCAAATATGTGTTTTGTTTTCAAAACTAAGTCTTATTCGACTCTCAAATCTCAAATTTTCATTTTTCAAAACTTTGACAAAATTCCCAAAGTTCTCCCACGAATTTGATGTTAAATCTTGTATAAAATCATGATATAGAGTTGGAAGTTGATTAACGATACTTACCCAATGATTTGGTATGAAAATCCCTTCTCAAAATTGCCTCACCTCGAAGCTAGGGTTCAAAAATATAAAAAAAGAAGCAAAAACTCGGAATACTCAGCACTTAACAGGTTGTAGATGTCGCATTTGCGACAAGGGGTTTGCAAATGTGAACCCCGAAATTGCGAAAAAACAAATTGCAATTGCGAAACTGGAGGATTTCGGCTGAGGTTGCAATTACGATAAAAACTTCGCAAATGCGAAGACCAGCCTTCGTAAATGCGGCTGGTTCATCGCAAAAGCGAAAAACTTCCCAGTTTCCTAGGCTTTGCAAATGCTAGGTTTCTTCGCAAATGCGATGGCCGCATTTGCTATCAAAACATCGCAAATGCGAAGATACCAGAACCTGAAAATTAAAATTATGCATGAACATTCCGAAACTAATCCAACACTCACTCGAGCCGTCGAGGCTCTAAACAAAATGTTGACACAAGTCTAATAACACAACATGAACTCGGTCGCGCACTCAAATCTTCAAAATAACTTCTAAAACCACGAATCCGACGCCAAAATGCATGAAAACCAAACTAAACTTAAGAACTTCTAGAATCACAACTGAGCGTCCGAACCATATCAAATCAACTCCGAATGACGCCAATTTTTTTAGAAAAGTTCCATATCACAAGACGAACCTACCCGAATCTTCAAATCACGCATGACAACCTCGAAACGATGAATCACACCTCAAGTCAAAATCAATGAACTTTGAAACTTCAACATCCACTACTGATGCCGAAACCCATCAAATCACCTCCGATTCACCTAAACTTCCACACACAAGTCAGATTTGACATTATGGACCTATTCCAACTTCCAAAATTGAAATCCGACCCCGATATAAAAAAGTACACTCCCGGTCAAACATCCCAATAATCCAACTTTCACCAATTCAAGACTTATTCCACTATGGACCTCTAAATTACAGTCCGGACGCGCTCTTAAGTCCAAAATCATCTAACGTAGCTAACGGAACTGGCAAAACTCCATTCCGAGGCCAAATGAAAAAAGGTCAAACATGGTTAATTCTTCCAACTTAGTACTCAAATCTTGAAGTTCATTCTTCCAAATCGATTCCGGATAACTCAAAAACCAAAACTGACGATTTACGCAATTCATACCTCATCAAGCGGAGATACTCCTGCTCTCAAAACACCAAGCGTAGTGCAGATACCCAAAATGATCAGTTGGGTCGTTACAATACCCTCCTATCAAGTTGGTCATGCATTCTTGATAATTTGTTTTAGGCAAAAATTATAAATAAAAAAATTGTTGTCACGCCCCGAACCTGGGCCTGGACGTAACACGCCACTCGGTGCCCGACTACATGTGACCGAGCGAACCAACTGGCTAGCTGAGTCAACATGTGATATCATAACATACTGAATGCGGAAGATAAACTAACACATGCTGATATACTAAAAGTCTGAATGATGAAAATTAAAGTGCGGAAATACTAATACAATTTTGAAATATATTTGTAGTCAACATAGCTTAATATGAAAAGCCTGCGACTTAGTCTAGCTGTTACTCTAATCTATGAAGCCTCTATTTATGTACTGAAAACAATGTCTATCTATAAATACTGAAAGATTGTAAGCTAATGATAACGCCCCGAAAGAACCGGGGATCACCCAATAGCTGGTACAAGAATCCTAGCGCTCTTAATCTGCAACCAGTAAATCATTACCTGCATCGTGAGATGCAGGCCCTGGTCAAAAGGGACGTCAGTAAATTCAAATTGCACTGGTATGTAAAGCAACTGAAAGAAGGAACTATAAATGTTGAAACTAAAACTGAGCTGATAATTGAGAATTGATAATTGATAACTGAAATAACTATCAGAACTAAACTGAAATGGTAACTGATAACTGATAACTGATAGCTGATAACTAATAACTGATAACTGAAATAATAACTGATAACTGAACTGAACAAAGGAAGTAAGGATATGAATACTCCCTCTTGTGAATGATGAACAACCTGTTTATCTGAATAAGCTACGGCCTCGGGCCCAATATATATGTGCACATGCTACGGCCTCTGGCCCAAGTATACGTATACATAACTACGACCTCAGGCCAAAAAATGCATAAAGCATAAACTACGGCCTCAGGCCCAAACATGCATAAAGCATAAACTACGGCCTCAAGCCCAAATACAGGTGTTCAACATTCAGGAACTGAGAATCATACGGAAATACATGATGCTGAAATACTGAATCATACTGAGTGAAATGATACTTGAATGCTGAATCACACTGAGTTACATGATACTGAATAGGACTAGACTGAGACATGTATTCTTAAACTGATTATGAACACTGAAACTTTAACTGTTTATGACATGCTGAGTAAGCTATACTGAGACTCAGGGACATCAAGCCCAAGTCTATATTGAATACGAACTGAGTTCACAACATTCAGAATGAAAGTCATGAATGAGTTATGAAGCTAGAGAATAGAAGTTCTACAACTATTCAAGGAATTAGGCTAAACTATATTTCTGAGGCAATTAGTAACGTGGAAAAAGGAACATAATGTAGGGAGAATTATTAACATTCCCAAACATAGAGAGTTAGCCTCACATACCTCAATTTTGCCACTTAGTGCTACTACAATGATCCACAATACTAAGAACCTTCAATCTACAATAGCAATATTCAATGGAACCAATATTAGTAACAAATTGCATAACTTAAGCCATTTAGGCATATTATCAAATACCTTGTAGGCACAAATCTCTACATCTCATCACCATATAATTAGTCCATCCAACTATCACCATTCATCCTCAATTTATCCCACCATCATGACTAACCAATTTATAACTTCCAACATCACATGTATGACAATCCATCTACACCCAACCAACAAAATTCCATCAAATAATTACCTTCTACTCTCTACAATAATTATTTATTTATATTGGGAACTTATGGCTTCTAATCACCACACTAAGAGTCCCAATACTTAATTCACACTCATATACCCATAATAAATTCATACATGTAAGTCTAAGGGTGTAGGATTACCTTTTGGATGAAATCTTGCAAAACCCTCCTTTGAGTTCTTGAAGGAATTTCTTGAAGATCTATGTGTTTTATGAGTATGTTTCATCAATACTAGTGTAAGAATGATGGAATTTAGCACCAAGTTAATGGAGATTGCTTACCTTGAAGATAGTAGGAGTTGGTGCTCTTGAGAGGGTGAAGGAAGACCCCAAAGTTCGGTCAAGATAAATATGTAAAAATGAACCCCGAATTGAGTATATATTGTTTCGGGCGCCACAGGTGGTGGTGGGCACTGCCTGTGGCGCTGATTCAAGTATGTCAAAATTTCCCGGCGCCACGACTAGCGCCCGGCGCTACCCAGGATGCTGGCGACGGAAGGGACACAAAAACGGTCATAACTCTCTGTATGCACCTCCAAATTACAAACGGTTCTATGCGTTGGAAACTAGACTCAATGAGCTTTAATTTGATAGGTTGTATATCACACAACTCCTTATATACATGTAGATATGCTCGTCCTAGGTTAGGTCTTGTGCGTACTCATTTGGAATTTTTAGTCTATCCTGTAATTTCCAACTTGGCTTAGACTTAGGTCTCTCCTTGGACCCCAGATCACTTATGATATGCCTCATACACTTATTATCATAACCAATTGAGAACCATCACAATAATACTCATTGAATGCATCCACAGCTGATTCATACGGGGTGTTACATTATCTCTCCCTTGGGATTATTCATCCTCGAATGATTGTCCTGGTTGTATCTTCGGCTTTTTTTGGAACTTAAGTGGGTCTGGTGGGAACATGAACTTTCATTTACACTTTCATACTAAACTGAATTAATACACAATTACTGAGCTGGCGAGATACTGAACTGAATAGGTACTAGAGTGAATGGCTGCTAAATTGACTAAACACTCTAAGACATGGAGATTGTATTCTAAGGTCTAAATGAGAAGGTTAGATGCCTTTGATATTTCTCCAAAATACCTACCAGCTAACCGAGCATAACACTAGCTCCACAGGGCATAATAATACGCATAATATGATACATATACATGAATACTTGTTTGTTATGAGTACGTGAATTCTGAACTAACTTAGATATATGAATACTGAACTGGCACGAATAATCGAGTGCTGAACTAACGTGAATATCTGATCGCTGAACTCACATCAATATCTGAGTATTAAGCTGGCATGAATATTTGAGTACTGGACGGACTTGAGCATCTGAGTACTGAACTGACTTGAATGTTCTAACATGAGACATGAATACTCGAAACACAAATGTCGTGACATGAGATTTGAATATTGTAAACTTGAATGTTATAGCATGACACCTGAAATACTGGTGAAAACTCTAATTCGTAAGCTACTTGCCCGATCCTTCATAGGATCCTATATGGCCCGATGTATCTAGGATTGAGCTTTCCTTTCTTCCCAAATCGTATAACACCTTTCATAGGCAAAACTTTCAAAAAAAAAAAGATAATCAACGTGAAACTCTAGGTCTCTATGTTGTATGTTCAAATAGGACTTCTGGCAGCTCTGAGCTGTTTAAAAATGCTCTTGAATCAACTTGACTTTCCCTATAGACTGATTGACCAAATCTGGTCCCAGCAACTCCGCTTCGCTAACTTCGAACCAACTAATTGGCAATCTATACCTTCGCCTATAAAAATTATGCTTTCAAAATGAGCGAGACAATCCTATTATAAGGTCCATATTTACCATCTCCACTAAAGGATGTGTGTGTTCTGAGATGAACACTTGGTTTTCTGCTGCTCGACATTCACTTGCTGACAATTCAGACACTTATCCACAAAGTCTGCAACTCTCTTTTCATGTCGTTCCACCACTAAATCTCCTTAAGAGCATGATACATCTTTGGTAAACCTAAGTTGATAGAATACCTAGAATTATGGGCTTATAACATCTTCCTCCCTCGCTAAGTCCATCTATGGTTGGAACACACAATCTATCCTGGTACCTCAAAGTACCATCATCTCCCCCTTGTTCAAAAGCCAACATCTTATGCATGTGAATCCCCTATTTCAGCTACAACAAGTAGGGATCATCAAACCGTTTCTCCTCCACTTCGGCTACTAAGGAGGAACAAGTCCTGTTCTAGACAACAACTCCACTATCTTTGGTGCCCGAAAGTCGAACTCCTACCTTGGCTAAGTAGTGAACTTCTTTCAACATAGTTCTCTTGTCTACCTCATTCATGAGCTATACTTCCCACACTTGATTATCCTCTTTAAGCACTTCCTGAAAACACTAATAGTCTTGTTGTGAGCTAAGTCACTTTACCACTACTTGGAATATTAGAGTCTCGTCCAATGGCACTACCCTCGTAATACATAACTGGGCATGATTTTATAGCTTTTCTATGATCACTTTATCATCAATAACTAAGCTCAGTGATCAGTCTACTCACATTGTATTTCTTACACCTGCTAGACATATTCCCTGTCTTAATTATACAATTTTTCCTCATTACCGAACTGATTTTCTTTTTCATATCCATGCTAACTATTCGGGTTTCAAATCTCTAACTGGACTTACTGAAAATTTTCACATCACCCCTTAGACCAAAGATCTTATACCTGTGGATCCTTCTCTTTTTGTTGGATCCCAATAACTTTTCTTATTTTCTGCAATTCTTTGCCCTCCATGGCAATGGTGACTCATCTTCCAACTTACTTCTGAGCTAGGAAAAACTAAATTATTCACATAACGGAAAACTAATATATTCACAACTATCATACACTATCTTAATAATTTAACTCTGCTCACACTGTCAGTCTTGGAGAAATCATATTTCGATAATTCCTAAAGGTTATTCTTCTATAGCTTGCTCTCTCACAACTAGCTGATTTTTTTTCCCACTGACACTGTACTTCGGGTTTAACTTAAACTCTTTGGGTTCTAACACATGTTCGATATTTCAAACTGTCATCCACTCACTATTAACCTGGCTAAGTGAATCAAATCTTACCTCTACTAACTCTGTTGAAATTGCGAATTTACTATATTTACTCAAAACTTATTTACTATTCTTTTACTAACCACCTGCTAGCTTCATGTTTTCTTGCTCTACTTTGAATAACTAAAGTGAAGCATAAGGTTTATCCTAACTTTCTTCATTATCTGACCGTATTCCTTTGCCATACACTATCATTCTTTTGAACTATGTACATGAATCGCACTTAGGGAAATTTCATCTATCTTAAACAAAATTGAGATATCTAACCCCTAACATCCTATACACTTCAAAATCACTTCTGACTATAAACCTCCAACCTAAACACATAGTCACATCATGTGAAGGGGAACTATCATATCTTTTATCTCACAATAATAGCCACATCGTATACAAATTCACTAACATGGTACTTTCTAGTTCTGATTTGAATAAACCTAAACAACTTAAAATCATTCCCTAAAATTCAATATCGCCTTCTCTTGGTTCTCATTTTGTACAACATATTATTCTTAGCTATATTTCCCTTAGGCTCTTTCCTATCCAAAACTATACTGATCAATTCAATGCCCGTTGTGGTTGAATTCTTAACTTGTTACACCATGGGGTCTGACATACGGATATAATGCCCTACACATCTGATAAATCACTTCATGCACCATCCGGTGAGTCTTGGGTCTTAATCCCTAAAACATGAGAAGATTTCGCTATAATCACTGTTACTTACATTTCCTTTGAGCATCCAGATGCATCACTGTATACTCACAGGTCTCCGGAAATTTTGATACACTGAAAATTGGAGATATGGTAACTGAATAACAAATAACTAGCATACTGAATAACCATAAACCTGCTAACTGAAAAGGCGCTAACTAGTAACTAAGATAAACTGACAACCATAAAACATGATAACTATTTTTGTACTTTCTGATTAGGTTATGCTCTAATCTGTACTACTATCCGTTGCATCCCACTTTCAACATCCTCTCAAATCTTATTTGTTACCAACATGTACTCCGTAGATATACCCCAATAAGAAATTGTCCTCTCTAGAACCATAGGTTTCTCCTGCGCGTCGCTTGGGCATCCGATACGTTTGGAATTTGATATGAAGAGAAGGTTAGCTATTGCTCTAAGCTTTATGGCACGATCTAGAGTAGAAAGAAGTGAGACAACCCTGAATGTCTTGGTAGTTAACCGTTTATATGAGTGGCCGGCACACACATATAAAGGAAACTCCACTAGACACAGCTTCATAGACTCCCTATGACTCTTCAACCTAGTGCTCTGATACCAAGCTTTGTCACGCCCCGAACCTGGGCCTGGACGTAACACAACACTCGGTGTCTGACTACATGTGACCGAGCGAACCAACTGGCTAGCTGAATCAACATGTGATATCAGAACATACTGAATGCGGAAGATAAACTAACACATGCTGATATGCTGAAAGTCAAAATGATGAAAATTAAAGTGCGGAAATACTAATACAATTTTGAAACATATTTGTAGTCAACATAGCTTAATATGAAAAGCCTGTGACTCTGTCTAGCTGTTACTCTAATCTATGAAGCCTCTGTTGAAGTACTGAAACCAATGTCTATCTGTAAATACTGAAAGACTGTAAGGTAATGATAATGACCCGAAAGAACTGGGGATCACCCAATAGCTGGTACGAGAATCCTAGCGCTTTGAATCTTCGACCTATAAATCATTACCTGCATCGTGAGATGCAGGCCTCGGGCAAAAGGGACGTCAGTACATTTGAATTGCACTGGTATGTAATGCAACTAAAAGAAGGAACTATAAATGCTGAAACTAAATCTGAGCTTATAATTGGTAACTGAAATAATAACTATCAAATCTAAACTGAAATGATAATTGATAACTGATAACTGATAAGTGATAACTGATAACTGAACTAACAAAGGAAGTAAGAATATGAATACTCCCTCTTCTGAATGATGAACAACTTGTTTATCTGAATAAGCTACGGCCTCGGGCCCAATATATATGCGCACATGCTACGGCCTCTGGCCCAAGTATACGTATACATAACTACAACCTCAGGCCAAAAAATGCATAAAGCATAAACTACGGCCTCAGGCCTAAACATGCATAAAGCATAAACTACGGCCTCAGGCCCAAATACAGGTGTTTAACATTCAGGAACTGAGAATCATACAGAAATACATGATGCTGAAATACTGAATCATACTGAGTTAAATGATACTTGAATGCTGAATCACACTGAGTTACATAATACTGAATAGGACTAGACTGAGACATGTATTCTTGAACTGATTATGAACATTGAAACTTTAACTGTTTATGACATGCTGAGTAAGCTATATTAAGACTAAGGGACATCAAGCCCAAGTCTATATTGAATACAAACTGAGTTCACACCATTCAGAATTTAAGTCATGAATGAGTTATGAAGCTAGAGAATAGAGGTTCTACAACTATTCAAGGAATTAGGCTAAACTATATTTCTGAGGCAATTAGTAATGTGGGAAAAGGAACATAATGTAGGGAGAATTATTAACATTCTCAAACATAGAGAGTTAGCCTCACATACCTCAATTTCGCCCCTTAGTGCTACTACAATGATCCACAATACTAAGAACATTCAATCCACTAGACACAGCTTCATAGACTCCCTATGACTCTTCAACCCAGTGCTCTGATACCAAGCTTTGTCACGCCCCGAACCTGGGCCTGGACGTAACACAACACTCTGTGTCTGACTACATGTGACCGAGCGAACCAACTGGCTGGCTGAATCAACATGTGATATCAGAACATACTGAATGCGGAAGATAAACTAACACATGCTGATATGCTGAAAGTCGGAATGATGAAAATTAAAGTGCGGAAATACTAATACAATTTTGAAACATATTTGTAGTCAACATAGCTTAATATGAAAAGCCTGCGACTCTGTCTAGCTGTTACTCTAATCTATGAAGCCTCTGTTGAAGTACTGAAACCAATGTCTATCTGTAAATACTGAAAGACTGTAAGGTAATGATAATGACCCGAAAGAACTGGGGATCACCCAATAGCTGGTACGAGAATCCCAGCGCTTTGAATCTTCAACCTATAAATCATTACCTGCATCGTGAGATGCAGGCCCCGGGCAAAAGGGACGTCAGTACATTTGAATTGCACTGGTATGTAATGCAACTAAAAGAAGGAACTATAAATGCTGAAACTAAAACTGAGCTTATAATTGGTAACTAAAATAATAACTATCAAATCTAAACTGAAATGATAATTGATAACTGATAACTGAAGTGATAACTGATAACTGATAACTGAAATGATAACTGATAACTGAACTAACAAAGTAAGGATATGAATACTCCCTCTTCTGAATGATGAACAACCCGTTTATCTGAATAAGCTACGGCCTCGGGCCCAATATATATGCGCACATGCTACGGCCTCAGGACCAAGTATACGTATACATAACTACGGCCTCAGGCCAAAAAATGCATAAAGCATAAACTACGGCCTCAGGCCCAAACATGCATAAAGCATAAACTACGGACTCAGGCCCAAATACAGGTGTTCAACATTCAGGAACTGAGAATCATACGGAGATACATGATGCTGAAATACTGAATCATATTGAGTTAAATGATACTTGAATGCTGAATCACACTGAGTTACATAATACTGAATAGGACTAGACTGAGACATGTATTCTTGAACTGATTATGAACACTGAAACTTTAACTGTTTATGACATGCTGAGTAAGCTATATTAAGACTAAGGGACATCAAGCCCAAGTCTATATTGAATACGAACTGAGTTCACACCATTCAGAATTTAAGTAATGAATGAGTTATGAAGCTAGAGAATAGAGGTTCTACAACTATTCAAGGAATTAGGCTAAACTATATTTCTGAGGCAATTAGTAACGTGGGAAAAGGAACATAATGTAGGGAGAATTATTAACATTCCCAAACATAGAGAGTTAGCCTCACATACCTCAATTTCGCCCCTTAGTGCTACTACAATGATCCACAATACTAAGAATATTCAATCTACAATAGCAATATCCAATGGAACCAATATTAGTAACAAATTCCATAACTTAAGCCATTTAGGCATATTATCAAACACCTTGTAGGCATAAATCTCTACATCTCATCACCATATAATTATTTCATCCAACTATCACCATTCATCAATAATTTATTCCACCATCATGACTAACCAATTTATAACTTCCAACATCACATGTATGACAATCCATCTACACCCAACCAAAAAAATTCCATCAAAATAATTACCTTCCAATCTCTACAATAATTATGTATTTATATTGGGAACTTATGGCTTCTAATCACCACACCAAGAGTTCCAATACTTAATTCGCACTCATATACCCATAATAAATTCATACATGTAAGTCTAAGGGTGTAGGATTACCTTTTGAAAAAAATCTTGCAAAACCCTCCTTTGAGTTCTTGAAGGAATTTCTTGAAGATCTATGTGTTTTATGAGTATATTTTATCAATACTAGTATAAGAATGATGGAATTTCACACCAAGTTAATGGAAATTGCTTACCTTAAAGATGGTAGGAGTTGGTGCTCTTGAGAGGGTGAAGGAAGACCCCAAAGTTCAGCAAAGATAAATGTGTAAAACTGAACCCCGAATTGAGTATATAGTGTTTCGGGCGCCACAGGTGGCGCTAGGCGCTGCCTGTGGCGCTGATTCTAGTATGTCAAAATTTCCCGGTGCCACGGCTAGCGCCAGGACGCTGGCGATGGAAGGGACACGAAAACGGTCATAACTTTCTGTATGCATCTCCAAATGAAGAACGGTTTGATGTGTTGGAAACTAGACTCAATGAGCTTTAATTTGATATGTTGTACATCACACAACTACTTATATACATGTAGATATGCTCGTCCTAGGTGAGGTCTTATGCGTACTCATTTGGAATTTTTAGTCTATCATGTAATTTCCAACTTGGATTAGACTTAGGTCTCTCCTTGGACCCCAAATAACTTATGATATGCGCCATACACTTATTATCATAACCAATTGATAACCATCACATTAATACTTATTTAATGCATCCACAACTGATTCAAATTTCCGGGGTGTTACAATTGTAATCAGGAATAAAATATGACAAATAATAATTTCCAAAGTTTATCGTGTTTCTTTTTGGTGTACGCCAGTTGTGACATGCCCAATATAGGCAAATTAATACAACGATTGCGAATGACAGCCAAAACAAATTGATTCAAAATAAATGTCATTTTAAAAAAGTAAAAAAAATTTCTTTTTTATCTAATTATCCTTGTTCTAATATGTAATTATATAATTATTAATGTTAAATACTAGTATCTTTTTAAAAGAAAAACGACTCTCTATCAACTTGAACTTCCATTATTTGATTTTTCGAAGATCCAAAGCTAAGATTTAAAGGAAAAGATTTTGATCTGAAGTTTGGATATCTTATCTACGTTATTTTTTCACCTTAAGTTGAGCTTCTCTTTATTGTAGTTGATTAAAAACATTGGAGAATAGAAGTCCATAATTAAAGGTTATTCGAAGCTTTAATTTTAGATATTTGATTTTTCGAGTTTGTTAGCTATTTAGATTAGTGTTATTCTAATCGATTGAAAATATCAAAAGGAGTTTGAAACTTAAATTTGGAATTGATTTGAACTAGATCTGAGTTAAATTTCAGCGAGACGCAAGAAAGAAGACGAATTTAATTTTTGTACAATAGTGTTTAATATTATATAATAGTATATATGGGTGTAATGACCCGTCCTGTCGTTTTAAGAATTAACTCCCTGATCCCCTAATAACTGCATTTCCCGTGTTTGTTTCTGCTGTTATGAGTTGCCGGGAAGATTTATTTGGAGTTTCGGAGAGTTTTGGACACTTAGTCCCTAAATGAGAGTTTATGTTTTAGAATTTGGACCGCCATCGAAACAATGTGAAGACGGCCTCGGAATTGAATTCTGTTAATTCCGTCAGCTCTATTGGGTAATTTCGGGTTTAGGAGCTTGTTCGGATTATGTTTTGGAGGCCCGTAGCTTATTTAGGCTTGAAATGCCGAAAGTTAGATTTTCGATGTTTCTAGTTCGATAGTGAGATTTTGATATAGGGGTTAGAATGGAATTCTGGAAGTTGGAGTAGGTCCGTTGTGTCATTTGTGACGTGTGTGCAAAATTTCAAGTCATTCGGACGAGGTTTGATAGAATTTTTGATCGAAAGCGTAAACTGAGAGTTTTTAGAGTTCTTAGGCTTGAATCCATGGTTAATTCGATGTTTCGATGTTGTTTTAGGTATTTTAAGGATTGGTATAAGTTTGGATAGTGGTATATGACTTGTTCATGCCTTTGGTTGAGGTCCCAGGGGCCTCGGGATGATTTCGGATGGTTAACGGGAAGTTTGGAGTTCAGAGTTTGCAGATGAAGCTGCTAGTCTGTTGTCATATTCGCACCTGTAGCTTGGGGACCGCAGGTGCAAGCTCGCAGAAGCGGTTGAAGTACCGCATAAGCAGTTTGAGGCGAAAAGGGAGTTGACCGCAGATGCAGTCAAGGCACCGCATCCGCGGAGAGGCACTCGCAGGCGCGGAAAGCCTCGTTTAATGAAATATCGCAGATGCAACCAGGTCTTCGCAGGAGCGGGACCGCAGGCAGAGCCGCAGATGCGGTTTCACTGGTCAGAAAAGGGGCAGAATGAAGGTTTGGTTTCTAAAGTTAGAAAATTGATTTGGAGCTCGGGAGAGGGCGATTTTGGGAGGTTTTTGAAGAGGAAATCAGTCGGTAACGATTCTTGATTCTTTTCTAGTTGTATTCTTATAATATAATCTTAGTTATGTCATTTAATTTCGAATTTCGGATGAAAATTTGTGAAATTATTTGAGAAAGTTCTTAGACCTACATTTCGAGTTTCGATAGGGAATTTGACATTGGATTTGGACAATTTTGGTACGGTTAGACTCGTGAGAGTATGAGGATTCTGAAAATGTAAATTTTACCCGATTCTGAGATGCGGGCCCGGAGAGCGTTTTGGTCATTTTAGCTAATTTCGCGTATTAACATAGAATTTATTTGAGGAATCAATTACTTGAAGTTATATTTACATTATGCAATTGAATTGAATAGATTTGGACCATTTGGAGTCGAACACTCATGGCAAGAATGTGGTTTCGGGTTAATTTTTGAGCCGGTTCGAGGTAAGTGGCATGTC
Organism: Nicotiana attenuata; assembly: GCF_001879085.1. Classification (NCBI taxonomy): domain Eukaryota; kingdom Viridiplantae; phylum Streptophyta; class Magnoliopsida; order Solanales; family Solanaceae; genus Nicotiana; species Nicotiana attenuata. The sequence goes on from NW_017671515.1 coordinate 95,906, forward strand.
TAACCTTGTGTGGGGGAAACTCCCCTTAGGATTTGGTTTATTGATAATTGAAATGCCTTGTACGAGAGGTGACAAGTGCGTACTTGTGCTAATTGTTGAAAAATCCGTTTCATTAAGTAACTATAAATGCAATTTCCTTTTTCCTATTCATAATGCGTGTAATTTAAGCGTGTTATTAGCCTAGTCAAGCATGTTTAATTGACTGAATTGCTTTACTTGCTCAAATTTCCTTATTTGGATTATGTACAGCATCTTAGGCTAGAAATACCTGTTTTACTTTGGTATGGAAATTTGAATTGAATTGAGTATTGTTCGTGGTGCTGCTGTGTGTTTATTTTGGGACTACGGGACCGTATCCCGGGAGATCCCCCTTTATGTTTCCTTTGGGACTACAGAATTGTATTCAGGGAGATCCCCCTGCACTTTTATGTTGGAACTACGGGACTGGACCCGGTAGATTCCCCTAGTACTGGATATTTACATTTGGGACTACAGATCGGGATTCTAGTAGATCCCCGCACATTATGAGTTGGTCTAGGGGACTGCACCCGGGAGATCCACTGGATATTTATATTTGGAGACTACAGGACGGTATCTCGGGAGATCCCCGGTTGTTATATCCATGTTGAGCTGTATACCTTTCCGTGATTATTTTGTCTCTGTTAAAGTTGTTGTATCTCAGCAGATCCAAGTACTTTGACTCAGCCCTACCATCCTTGAGGCGAAGTGATCCACCAGAGACTTCGAGGTATGTCTGCTGCATCCGCAGACCGAGGAGTCCCTTTCTATTCTCCCTCATAATATTAGACCTTCTGTATTTACTTTTGTTTAGACACTCTGGAGTTAGAACACTGTAGTTATTCCACAGCTTGTCATTTCATGAGATTTCGGGTTTTGGGAAATTTAGTTCATTTTAAGAGTTTGATTTCTATTACGTCTGCAGTTTTGATAGTTTATTCCTGTTGTTTCTTTTTTCCGCAATTTATTAGGCTTACCTAGTCGTAGAGACTAGGTGCCGTCACGATAGTTCACAGAGGGTGAACTTGGGTCGTGACAATTTGGTATCGGAGCTCTAGGTTCATAGGAGTCGTGAATCACAAGCCGGTTACTTAGAGTCTCGCGGATCGGTACAGAGACGTCTGTACTTATCTACAAGAGGCTATGTAACTATTAGGAAAAATTTCCACTTCATTTGATTTCCTTGTCGTGCGAGATTTTGATATCACAATTCTAAACTTTTGTCTTCTATTTTCTCACAGATGGTGAGGATACGTGCTACCCGAGATGATCAAGCACCCGCGCCCCCTATTGGAGCCGTCAGAGGCCAGGGCCGGGATAGAGGCAGAGGACGCGCACGCAGTACCAGCCAGAGTCCAGACACCTGATACGTCTACTACTACTACGCCAACACTCCAGGGATCTCTGACGTAGTTTATGACTAAGTACACCACTCTAGCTCAGGCAAGGTTGCTTCCCCTTGCTGCAACTACATCCCTGGCCGGGGGAGGAGCATAGACCCCCGCCGCCAGCACTCCTGACGAGCGAGTGCATATTTATAAGGTCCTAGAGATAATTCTTGTACAGCCGGTAGCCCCAGCTCAGCCCAAGGAGAGGGAAGTAGCTTCAGAGGAGTAGAAGAAGAGGCTCGAGAGGTTCAAGAAGTATCAGCCTCCTACATTCAGTGGACTAGCCTCAGATGATGCTTTTGGATTTCTAGAAGAGTGCTACCACATCCTCCGTACCATGGGTATATCAGGATCGAGCGGGGTTTCCTTAACTACCTTCCAGCTTCGAGGAGTCGCATATCAGTGTTGGCGTGCTTATGAGTTAGGCAGTCCGGATGAAGCAGCTTCCTTGAGTTAGGCTTAGTTTTCAGATATGTTCACGAGAGAGTAAGTTCCTCAGAGTCTCAGGGATGCTTGGCGCGTAGAGTTTGAGCATTTGCGCCAGGGTACTATGACTTGGCTATACATGCACCAACTTTGGTTTCAACTGTTTGGGAGAAGGTTCGCTAGTTTATTGAGGGGCTCATTTCCAGCATCAGGTCTAGTTTGGCTTGGGAGTTGGATATGGATATTTCTTATCAGCAGGTGGTGAGCATTGCTAGGAGAGTAGAGGGTATTCATGCTCGGGATAGAGAGGAGAGGGAGGCCAAGAGGTCTCGAGTGTTGGGCCATTATTCTGGTGCCCGTGCCCCAGCTTCAGCTCATCATGGTAGGGGTTATGTGAGTCACCCTGTTAATTCAGCTCTTCCAGCAGCCAGTGGTATTCCAGCTCCACCTAGACCTCAGGAGCCTTATTATGCACCTCCATCATCTAGTGCGCCTCCTACGCGGGGTGCTTCGAGTGGTCAGTCCAGCAGACCTGGCCCGAGGCAGTCACAGCTGCCACGTCCTCCCAGAGCTTTTTTTGAGTGTGGTGACACACGCCATATGGTGAGGGATTGCCCCAGACTTAGGAGGGGTGCACCTCCACAGACTTCTCAGCCACATCATGGCCCGTAGAGTTCTCATGCTACGATCACAGCACCAGTTGCTACCCCATCTGCTCAGCCGACTAGAGGTGGAGGTCAGGGAGGTAGAGGTCGCCCTCGAGGGGGAGGCCACGCCAGATACTATGTCCTCCCTGCCCGTACTGAGACTGTCACCTCCGATTTTGTCATCACAAGTACTATCCTGGTCTATCATAGAGATGCATCGGTTCTGTTCGATCCAGGCTCCACTTATTCTTATGTGTCCTCTTATTTTGCCATGTATTTGGGTGTATCTCGGGATTCTTTGAGTTCTCCTATTTATGTTTCTACTCCTGTTGGAGATTCTCTTGTTGCGAACCGTATTTATCGGTCGTGTTTGATTGCTCTTAGTGGTTTTGAGACCAGAGACGATTTGTTATTGCTCAGCATGGTAGACTTTGATGTTATTCTTGGCATGGACTGGTTTTTGCCCCATTATGCTATTCTTGATTGTCACGCAAAAACTGTGACGCTGGCTATGCCAGGTGTACCGCGAGTAGAGCGGAGGGGTACTTTAGATCATACTTCTAGTAGAGTTATTTAATTCCTTAAGGCTCAGCGTATGGTTTAGAAGGGGTGTGACATGTATCTAGCTTATGTGAGAGATGTCAATATTGATACCCCTACAATTGATTCTGTCCTAGTAGTACGGGATTTCTCTGATGTGTTCCCAGTTGACCTTCAAGGCATGCCGCCCCGATAGAGAAATTGATTTTGGCATTGATTTGTTACCGGGAACTCAGCCCATTCTATTCCTCCGTACCGTATGGCTCCTCTTGAGTTGAAGGAGCAGTTATAGGAATTACTTGATAAGGGTTTCGTTCGGCCTAGCATATCACCTTGGGGTGCTCCTATCTTATTTGTGAAAAGGAAGGATGGTTCTATGCGTATGTGTATTGATTATCCCCAGTTGAACAAGGTTACAGTGAAGAACCGTTATCTTTTGCCTCGTATTGATGACATGTTTGATCAGTTACACGGTGCTTGCGTGTTTTCTAAGATTGACCTGCTATCATCAATTGACGATTCGGGAGCCAGATATCACGAAGACTACCTTCAGGACTCAGTATGGTCATTATGAGTTCCTTGTTATGTCATTTGGGCTGACTAATGCCCCAACAGCCTTCATGCATTTGATGCACAATGTGTTCCGGCCATATCTTGACTCATTCATTATTATCTTTGTAGATGACATTCTGGTATATTCCCGGAGTCGGGAAGATCATGAGCAGCACCTGAGGACGGTGCTCAGACTTTGAGGGAGAAGAAAATATATGCTAAGTTCTCGAAATGTGAGTTCTGGTTGGATTCCATGGCGTTCTTGGGTTATGTGGTATCTAGTGAGGGCATAAAGGTGGATCCGAAGAAAGCGGAAGCAGTGCAGAGTTGGCATAGACCATCCTTAGCTACAGAGATCCACAGTTTTCTTCGCTTGGCGGGTTATTACCGTCGATTTGTTCAGGGGTTTTCATCTATTGCAGCACCTATGACCAGACTAACCTAGAAGGGTACTCTGTTCCAGTGGATGGAAGAGTGTAGGAGAGCTTTTAGAAGCTCAAGAAAGCTTTGACTACAGCCCTAGTTTTGATATTGCCTACCGGTTCGAGGTCTTATACTGTCTATTGTGATGCCTCGAGGGTTGGCCTTGGAGCGATATTGATGTAGGACGGTAGGGTGATTTCCTACACGTCCAGATAGTTGAAGGTACATGAGAAGAATTATCCTGTTCATGATCTCGAGTTAGCTACTATCGTTCACGCCTTGAAGATCTAGCATAACTATTTGTACCGTGTGCCTTGTGAGATTTATACTGATCACCGGATTTTGCAGCATCTATTCAAGCAGAAGGACCTTAATTTGTGCAAGAGGAGATGGCTAGAGCTGCTGAAGGACTATGATATCACCATTTTGTATCACCTGGGCAAGGCCAATATGGTGGACAATGATTTGAGCCGCCGGGCAGAGAGTTTGGGGAGTTTAGCTTATTTACCAGCAGTAGAGAGGCCCATGGCGATGGATGTTCAGGCCTTAGCCAGCCAATTTGTGAGATTGGATCTTTCGAGCCCCAGTTGGGTTCTAGCTTGCGTGGTCTCTCAGTCTTCCTTATTTGATCGTATCCGGGAGCGCCAGTTTGATGACCCTCATTTCCTTGTCCCCAAGGACAAGGTTTTGCACGACGATGCCAGAGATGTGACTATTGGGGATGACGAGGTATTGAGGATGCAGGGTCGGGTTTGTGTATCCAATGTTGATGGGCTTCGAGAGTTGATTCTAGAGGAGGCCCACAATTTGCGGTACTCCATCCATCCAGGTGCCGCAAAGATGTACCAGGATTTGAGACAACACTATTGGTGGAGGCGGATGAAGAAATACATAGTTGGGTTTGTAGCTCGGTGCCTCAATTGTTAGCAGGTAAAGTATGAGAACTAGAGACCGGGTGGGTTACCAGCAGATAGAGATTCCGGAGTGGAAGTGGGAGAGGATCACCATGGACTTCGTAGTTGGACTCCCACGGACTTTGAGGAAGTTCGATGCCATTTGGGTGATTATGGATTGGCTGACCAAGTCCGCACATTTCATTCCTGTGAGTACTACCTATTCTTCTGAGCGGTTGGCGAGATTTATATCCGGTAGATTGTTCGTTTGCATGGTATTCCAGTTTCCATCATTTCAGATAGAGGTACTCACTTCACATCACGGTTCTAGAGGGCCGTTCAGCATGGGTTAGGTACTCGGGTGGAGTTGAGTACAACATTTCACTCTCAGACGGACGACAGTCCGAGTGTACTATTCAGATTCTTGAGGATATGCTCTGTGCGTGTGTGATTGAGTTTGGAGGGTCTTGGGATCAGTTATTGCCATTGGCGGAGTTTGCCTACAACAACAGTTATCAGTCCAACATTCAGATGGCACCGTATAAGGCTTTATATGGTAGGCGGTGTAGATCCCCGGTGGGTTGGTTTGAGCCGAGTAAGGCTAGATTATTGGGCACATACTTGGCTCAGGATGCTTTGGAGAAGGTCAAGGTGATTCAGGATAGACTCCGTACAACCCAGTCCAGGCAGAAGAGTTATGCAGACCGGAAGGTTCGTGACATTTCCTATATGGTTGGAGAGCGGGTTCTGCTTCAGGTTTCGCCTATGAAGGGCGTTATGAGATTTGGGAAGAAAGGGAAGTTGAGTCCAAGGTTTACTGGCCTTTTCGAGATATTGAGGCGTGTTGGGGAGGTTGCTTATGAGCTTGCCTTACCTCCCAGCTCAGCAGGAGTTCATTCGGTATTTCATGTTTCGATGCTCCGGAGGTATCACGGCGATCAATCGCACGTTTTGGATTTCCGTTCGGTATAGTTGGACAAGGATCTATCTTATGTTGAGGAGCCAGTGGCAATACTGGACAGAAAGCTTCGAAAGCTGAGGTCAAAGAACATTGTATCAGTGAAGGCTCAGTGGCAGGGTCAGCCGGTCGAGGAGGCGACTTGGGAGACCGAGCAGGATATGCGCAACCATTACCCTCATCTTTTTACTACTTTAGGTATGTCTTTATACTCGTTCGAGGAAGAACGAATATGTAAGTGTGGGAGGATATAATGACCGGGTCGGTCGTTTTAAGAATTAATGCCCCGATCCCCTATTAACTGCATTCCTCGTGTTTGTTTTTGATGTTGTGAGTTGCCGGGAGGAATTATTTGGAGTTTCGAAGAGTTTTGGGACACTTAGTCCCTAAATGAGAGTTTAAGTTTTAGAATTTGGACAGTAGTCAGAACAGTGTGAAGACGGCCTCGGAATGGAATTTCGTTAGCTCCGTTGGGTGATTTCGTTTTTAGGAGCGTGTTCGGATGGTGTTTTTGAGGTCCGTAGCTTATTTAGGCTTGAAATGCTGAAAGTTGAATTTTTGAAGTTTTTGGTTCGATAGTGAGATTTTTATATAGGGGTCGGAATGGAATTCCGGAAGTTGGAGTAGGTCCGTTGTGTCATTTGTGAAGTGTGCAAAATTTTAGGTCATTCGGACGAGGTTTGATAGACTTTTTGATCGAAAGCGTAAATTGAGAGTTTTGGAGTTCTTAGGCTTGAATCCATGGTTAATTCGATGTTTCGATGTTTTTTTAGGTGTTTTAAGGATTGGTATTAGTTTGGATAGTGGTATATGACTTGTTCGTGCTTTTGGTTGAGGTCCCGGGGGCCTCGGGATGATTTCGGATGGTTAACTAGAAGTTTGGAGTTGAGATTTTACAGCTGAAGCTGCTAGTCTGCTATCATAACTGCATCTGCGGCTTGGGGATCGCAGGTTCGAGCCCACAGAAGCGACTGAAGTACCGAAGAAGCGGTTTGAGGTGAAAAGGGAGTTGAGCGCAGATGCAACGCATCTGCGAAAAGGCAGTCGCAGGTGCGGAAAGCCCCATTTTATGAAATGTCGCAGGTGCGACCAGTTCTTCGCAGGAGCAGGACCACATGTGTGGTCCCAGAGCTGCAGATGTGGTTTCACTTGTCAGAAGAGGGGCAGAACGAGGGTTTAGTTTCAAAAGTTAGAAAATTGATTTGGAGCTCGGGAGAGGGCGATTTTGGGAGGTTTTTGAAGAGGAAATTAGTGGGTGACGATTCATAATCCCTTTCTAGTTGTATTCTTATAATCTAATCATAGTTTTGTCATTTAATTTCGGATTTGGGATGAAAATTTGGGAAACTTTTTGAGAAAGTTCTTAGACATATATTTCGAGTTTTGATTGGAAATTTGACATTGGATTTGGATAATTTTGGTATTGTTAGGCTCGTGAGAGTATGAGGATTCTGAAAATGTAAATTTTACGCGATTTCGAGAGGTAGGCCAGAGGGTGTTTTGGTCATTTTAGCTAATTTCGTGTATTAGCTTAGAACTTATTTGAGGAATCAATTACTTGAAGTTATATTTACATTATGCAATTGAATTGAATAAATTTGGGCAATTTGGAGTTGAGCACTCGTGGCAAGAACGTGGTTTCGGGTTGATTTTTGAGCCGGTTCGAGGTAAGTGGCTTGCCTAACCTTGTGTCGGGGAAACTCCCCTTGGGATTTGGTTTGTTGATTTTTGTACGTGAGGTGACGAGTGCGTACTTGTGCCAATTGTTGAAAAATCCGTTTCATTAAGTAACTATAAATGTGATTTCCTTTTTCCTGTTCATACTGCGTGTAGTTTAAGCCTGTTATTAGCCTATGGAAGCATATTTAATTGACTTAATTGATTTACTTGCCCAAATTGCCTTATTTGGATTATGTGCATTGCCTGTTTTACTTTCGTATGAAAATTTGAATTGAATTGAGTATTCTTCGTGCTGTTGCTGTGTGTTTACTTGGGGACTACGGGACGATATCTCAGGAGATCCCCATATATGTTTCCTTTGGAACTACGGAACTGTATTCCGAGAGATCCCCCAACACTTTTATATTGGAACTACGGGACTGCACCCAGTAGATTCCTTTAGTACTGGATATTTACATTTGGAACTACGGATCGGGATTCCGGTAGATCCCCGCGCATTATGAGTTGGACTATGGGACTGCACCCGGGAGATCCACTGGATATTTATATTTGGGGACTACAGGACAGTATCCTGGGAGATCCCCGGTTGTTATCTCCGTGTTGAGCTGTATACCTTTTCGTGATTTTTTTGTCTCTGTTAAAGTTGTTGTTGTTCTTCTACCATGTATCATTTCTTACTGTTGCACTTGAGTATACTGTCTTATTCTATAATTTTATACATTGTAATTCCTTTAACCTCAGTAGGGCTCTGACCTTCCTCGTCACTACCCGACCGAGGTTAGGCTTGGCACTTACTGAGTACCGTTGTGGTGTACTCATGCCCTTCCTACGCATGCTTTTCATGTGGAGATCCAGGTACTTCTTCTCGGCCCTACCATCCTTGAGGCGGAGTGATCCACCAGAGACTTCGAGGTATGTCTGTCGCGTTCGCAGATCGAGGAGTCCATTTCTATTCTCGCTGATAGTATTAGACCTTCTGTATTTACTTTTGTTTAGACACTTTGGAGTTAGAACACTGTAGTTATTCCACAGCTTGTGATTTCATGAGATTCCTGGTTTTGGGAAATGTAGTTCATTTTAAGAGTTTGATTTGTATTATTTTCGTAGTTTGGCTAGTTTATTCCTGTTGTTTCTTTTTTCCGCAATTTGTTAGGCTTACCTAGTCGAAGGGACTAGGTGCCGTTACAATAGTTCACGGAGGGCGAACTTTGGTCGTGATAATTGTAACGACCCGACCGGTCGTTTTGCCATTTAGAACCCTGTTCCCCTAAATAAAGCCTCCCGTACTTGCTTTAACTAATTTACGACTTGCGGGGTGATTGGTTCGGGAATTGGAAGAGTTCTGAGCAAAAATATGTCCATTTGCTTCTTTAAGATTTTCTTAAAAGACCAAGTTTGACTTCAGTCAACTTTTTGGGATAACGGACCCGGATTCGTGATTTGACAATTTCGGAGGGTCCGTGGGAAAATATGGGACCTGGGCGTATGTCCGGAATCGAATTCCGAGGTCCCTAGCCCGAGTAATGAATTTTTTTATTTAAAATTGTTTAATTGAAGTTTTAAAGAATTAAAGGAACTAAGTAATCGTTGATTCCCTAGGTATCGGGCTGGGATTTTGGTTTCGGAGCTTGGTACAGGTCCATAATGTTGTTTAAGACTTGCCCGTAAAATTTGGTGCCAATCCGAGTAGTTTAAGGGCGTTTTGGCACGTTAGAGGAGAATTAAGAACTTGAAGATTCAATAGCTTGATTCATTTGGTTTTAGGGGGTGATTCCAAGATTTAGCGTTGTTTTGGGAGTTCCGAGGGTTCGAGTAGATCTGCCTCGTGATTTCAGACTTGTCGGTATGTTCGGGCGGGGCTCGGGAGCCCCGAGCGTCAAATGAGCGAGGCTCGAGCTAAGTAAGAAAATTGAAGAAGAGCTGAAGTTGCTGCTTCTGTCATAACCGCATCTGCGGTTCTTGGACCGTAGATGCGGTCAGCCCTTCGCAAAAGCGGAAAGGGCCAGGCCAAGGGGAAACTGTAGAAGCGGCCCAGAGACCGCATAAGCGGCCCAGAGACCGCAGAAGCGGTTCCGCTTAAGCGACCCCCAAACCGCAGAAGCGGTCCAGCTCCTTAGGCCCAAAACCGCAGAAGCAGACCCGCAAAAGCGGGCATCTGACCGCAGAAGCGGACCCGCAAAAGCGGGCATCTGACCGCAGAAGCGGTCCAGGCTTCTTGGGCCATTTCTGCAAAAGCGGGCCTTTTTCTGCAGAAGCGGTCATGGCACCGCAGAAGCGGAAATCGCTGGGGTAGAGAGTTCATTTAATTCGAACTCAAAGCCATTTTTTTCATTTTTCACTCAACCCTGGGGCGATTTGGGAGCTCTTGAGAGAAGGTTTCAACTTAGCATTTCAAGGTAAGTTATTTCCACTCATTATTAGTTTAAATACATGTATATTGGGTAGATTAAACGCTAAAAATTAGATAAAATCAAAGGGTTAGAGCTAGACCTAGGGTTTTAATAAAACTAAGATTTAATCATGAAATTTGTTATGAAATGGACTAGAAATTATATATTATTGATCCTTAGGTTGTAGAGAACAACTTCCTTCAAATAATCTCGGAATCCGGGCACGTGTGCCCGGGATCGGAATTTAGGAAACTTGTGGAAAAGGTTGGTAAATTACTTAAATTGTTAGAATTCGACCTTGTAAGCCCTTATTGACTAGTTCTTACTTTATTTAACTAGTTTGTGATCGTTCGGCTCCGAACAGAGGACTTGGGCTTGTTTTCAATATTGGAAGTGCGCTTTGGAGCGAGGTGAGTCTCCTTTCTAACCTTGTAAGAGGGAATTGTCCCCATAGGTGAAATAATTGATTATGTGCTCCTATTTGTGGGGTTACGCACACAAGAGGTGACGAGAGTCTGTGCGTAGCTACTATTATGCTATTCTCCGGGTAGTTAGGACCCAAAAGCATGTTATACTTGGATTATTTATGAACCCATTGATAGCTTGAATTGCTTAAATCATATTGAATTAGTAACTGAATTTCTAAAAGGATTAAACTTCATTTCTTAAAAATTGTTAAAGGAGAATTGGTTTTATTTGGATAATTATTCCCCGATAAATTCTTAATTGGCTATTTGAGCATGTATTTTATGTGTACCTGCATCGCATGGATGATTCGCGAGCAGGGTGATTGTTTATTTTATGTTGACCGCATGGCATGGATAGTTCGCGCGGGGTAATAGATACATCTATGGTTCGAGCTGTTCGACCCTCGGCAGTCCACAGTTAACTTTTATCTTTGATCGGGTCGTACGTCCCACGGTGATTATTTGCGCATGCTGGTATTGCTGCCTTGAACTTATTAAAGTTGTAATTGCCTTTTCATGGCTTGAGAAAAATTTGGATAATAAACAAAAGAATTTTGGAAATTTCCTATAAAAGAAATATTTGTTTACTTGTTTCCTTCTATTGGATGAAAAATCATGTCTATAGAAATCCACGATTTAACGTATTATCGACATCATTATTGGAAACTAGTAAGTGTCAAAGTCGACCATCTCGTCTCTACTTCTTCGAGATTAGACGGGATACTTGCTGAGTACACGTTGTTTTCGTACTCATACTACACTTCTGTGCATTTTTGTTGCGCGGGTATATGTAACATTAGTGGCCTACTGGGCGTAGCAGCACGGACGATCTGGGACTAGCTGAGTTGCATCATTGAGGTGGCCGCAGCTAGTATAGTCCCTTCCAGTATGTTGTATTTACTTCCTGTCCACTGTATTCTGATGTATTTTATTTCTTTATCAGTAGATGCTCATGCACTTGTGACACCGGGTTCTGGGATGGTTTTCGAAAGATTTGTGCTAAACGCTTTTTATTTAAATTGAATTGAAGTAGTGATCTTTTCATTTATGAAAAATTAAAGGAGAAATTTCAGCCTTCAAGATTGTTAAAATGAGAATTTAATTTAGTAATCTGGTTGGCTTGCCTGACGGTGGTGTCCGGCGCCACCACGACCCTTAGTGGATTTTGGGTCGTGACAACAATGGGTGTATAAACACCTATTATACACTTTTATACACATATATACATAATGTATTGGTCTTGTATAAAAGTACAATTCTTGTTCAAAATCAGTCTAAATATCCATTAAATAACTTAAAATTTGTAAACTACCTCCTTAAACTATTTCTAACAAGTCTAAACAATACTCGCTCCAAATTTCTCACAAAATTAAATTCAAAATTAAACCCATTTATTCAAGCTTATTTAGCCGTAGTGTAACGATCGGACATGTCTTTTTGAGCTCTAGCGCGTCGTTCGGCAGTTTGAGGCCATAAGCAACTTCACTTCAAGTATTATGACTTGTAGACATTTTCAGAATTGAATTCCGGGAAGTTCGGAGTTGATTTGGAAAGTGAATTCTCATTTCGGAAGCTTTAAGTTGAAAGAATTGACTAAGATTGGATTTTTGAGTGAACGATCTAGGAATCGGGATTTGAAGGTTCCAGCAGGTTCATATGATGATTTAGGACTTGGGCGTATGTTCGGATCGGGTTTTGGATGACCCGAGAGTATTTCGGCGCCTATTATGGAAGTTAGCATTTTAGAAGAATTTCATAAATTTGGGTTGAAGTGCATTTCAATGCTATCAATGTCCGTTGGGGATTCCAAGTCTGGGAATAGCTCGGTGTGGTGATTCTGGTATTGGGAGCGCGATCGGAAGTGGATTTGGAGGTCCGCAGATCATTTTGGAGTCATTTGGCGAAAGTTAGAAATTTGAAGGTTTTTGAGAAGTTTGACCGAGAATTGACTTTTTGATATCAGGGTCGGATTCTGATTCCATAAGTTGGAGTTGGTCCGTAATGTTGAATGTGACTTGTGTACAAAATTTGAAGTCATTCCAGATTGATTTGATATGTTTCGGCGCAAAATATAAAAGTTGGAAGATTTGAAAACTTATAATTCGATTCGATGCGAGATTCGTAGTTTTGATGTTGTTTGATGTGGTTTGAAGCCACGATTAAGTTCGTATTGTATTTTGGGATGTGATGGTATAATTGGTTAAGGTCCCAAGGGCCTCAGGTGGATTTCAGAAGGTTAACGGAATGGATTTCAGACAAAAAGATATGCTGCATTTTTCTGCTGCAGAAGTTGTTTTTGGACAACAACTGGTGCAATCCCAAAGCTGCTTTGGGAGCTTATATCTTGTAATATATAAGGAATCTATAAATGTGAAAAATATGAAAACTGTAGCCCATGCATTCTAGTTTCCAGAAAGATAAGCCATTCATCATTTGGATATTTGTATAGAAATGTATGATCGATTGAATTAAGGCTGGTAAAGCTGTTTTGCAATTTCTCCAGAAATTTCTGATGCGAGGAGCCTACTTTGGAAGCTTATATCTTGAAATCCATAAGGAATCTAAATATTTGCAAAACATGAAAGTTGTAGATCTTTGATTATAGATTTCAGAAAGTTAAATCATTCATTATTTAGATATTTGTACAGAATGTTATGGTCCATTGATTGAAGGCTGGTAGTAGTTCATTTTTTGCCCGAAAATCAGGCGAAGTCGCATTTCATGCATACGACTTGCCTAGGCAGAATGCCTAAAAACGGGATTCAGCCATTTTTACTCATTTTTGAGTTTTGAGTCTCGGATTTGGGCAATTTTTGGAGCTTTTGGAAGAGGGTTTTTACCTAGCATTTTTAGGTAAGTAATTTCTACCCAACATGAGTTTAATACATATATTATGGATAGATTAACATGTCAAAATTGGTGAAATCAAGGGTTTAGATAAAAATCTAGGTTTTGTATAAAAATAAGATTTGACCATGAACATGGTTATGGAATTTTGTAAAAATCATATATTTGACTTCATAAGGTTATGGGTAACAACTTTCTTCGAAAATTTTCGGAATCCGAGCACATGGGCTGATAAGTCGGGATTTTAACATGTTTTATGCCCCTACTTGCCTATACTTTGGTTATAAATTGCTACAAAATAGTCCCAAAATGCTCACAAGTTGTGCTTGATTGCAGGTTTGATCGACAAAGTGACGAAATGTCAAAGATCGGCTCAAAAGGAGTGAAACCTGCTCAAGTATCAATGATTGAGTGAATTGAGGAAAAGAGGGCCTAGTGCGGACCGAGCAAAAGTGAATGCAGTCGCACTAGGAGGTTCAGAGACATGGCTAGTTTGGGGATTAAGGCATGCGGCCGCGGTACTCGTTATGCGGTCCGCGGAGGTGACTTCGCGGTCGCACAACCTTTTTGTGCAGTCCGCGGAGCAGAGGTTCAGAGAGATGTGAAATCCCAAGTGTTAAGCCACGCGGTCCGCGGTCAAGCTTGTGCGGACCGCACCTGTTGCCTTCGCGGTCGCGTTTCAATCCACGCGGTCCGCGGTCCTCAAGATCAGAGAAGCTGAAAGTTGAAGTTAAAGAGCCAGTGCGGCCGCGGTCCTTTTCGTGCGGCCCGCACTGACCCCGCAGGGATATTTTTGTCCACTTTTTCCAGCCTAGTATAAATAGAACATTTTACCATTTTTAGGTTATCTTTTGTATCTTCTAACTTCAGAGGTGAGCTGCGCCGATTATTGTAGCCATTTTTGGCAGATTATTGTAGTTTCTTCGTAGTACTCAATTAATGTGCTTAGTTCTTCTTCTATTTCTTCAATTTCTGTATCTAGCATGAGTAGCTAAACCTATTAGCTAAGGTTGTGGCTCAACCATAGTATGGATAATTGATGGGTGTTTCCATCTAGGGTTAGATTGACTATGGGTGTTTGCTATTTGGGTTGATTTTATGTTTTAATTTCGAATTTGTGGTTGCAAACACTGATTCAAGCTTTATGGGTTTAACTCCTCTTGATAAAGAGAGTCTATGACACCAAAATTGACCCAACAAGGAATTGGGATGGACTCATAAGAAATGATAGTCCCAATTAACGGGTTAAATCTCGAGAGAGTAATCACCCTACTTGAACCCTAGCTGCTTGTCCTAATTTGACTACCCATTTAGTCTCGAGAGAGTTAATTGGGCAAAATCACTCTCTCTACCGAGAGGTGTGAGAGTGGGTAATATTATGCAACGGATATAGCATAAGCCCCAAATATGTCAATCGAACCTTAGTAGCATCTACCCGTCAATTAGCCACATAGGTGATGTCACGACCCTAGTGCCCTTCTCCCCATTAGATACAACTTTAGCAATCGTCTTGTAGCTTAATTTAGTTTCAAATTAGTAGTTGATAATAGTAGTTATAATTGAAAAACCAAAAATGAAAAAAAGTTCATCTAAGAGCATACATGCAACTCTATCCTAAGTAGATACCCGAATTCCCTTCTAACTCCCCGAGGATTCGATCCCGACCCTCATATCGGGTAAAAGCTATTGCGACCCTCTTCTCTTATTATTTAGTAGCGGGTAGTTGGAAGCGATCATGGGCCTGGGGGTGAATTTTAGGAATCTTATATTTAGGGATGGGTAATCACCTTAATAGTTGGAATATAAATTTTTGAACATGTATTGATTAGTTTATACTCAATTTCATTAGTTTTGGATTGTTCAGCACCGGATTGAGGGTTTTGAGCATAATCTTGGACCGGAAAGTGGGCTTCGGAGCGAGGTAGTCTCCTTTATAACCTTGTAAGAGGGAATTATCCCCATATGTGAAATAATTGATTATGTGCTCCTATTTGTGGGGGCTAAGTATGCACGAGGTGACGAGAGTCCGTGTGTAGCAACTATTATGTTTAAGTCTGGGTAGTCTAGGACCCAAAAGCATGATATACCTGAAATATTTGTAATCTTATTGACAACTGAAATTGCCTAAATCATATCGAGTTGGTCAAAGAATTTCTAGAAAGGGTTAAACCTCATTTTCTTAAATCGTTAAAAGAGAATTGACTTTTTCTTGGATAAATGTTTCTTGATGAATTCTTAATTGACTGTTTGAATGTGTGTATCTATGAGTACATGTGTCGCACGTATGATTCGCGAGCGGGGTAACTCTATTATTTATATTTTACTGTGTCGCACGTATGATTCACGAGTGGGGTAATAGATGCATCTATGGTTCGAGCCATTCGACCCTCTGGCAGTGCACAGTTTAAATATTTATTGGATTGGGCCGTACAACCTCGGCATCATTTGCGCATGCTTGTAATGCTTGCTTGAAATTTACAAATTCATATTGCCTCCTTGGTCTGAGATAAATTGATAAATAATGGATTTTGAATTTGGAGACTTCTAAATATAAAAAGGAATGTTTACTTGTTTCTTGACTTACTTGAGTTTACTGCAGCTTTTAATAAATCCATGATTATTTGCTTATTAATATATTATTATTGGACTACTAGTAAGTGTCGAAGTCGACCTCTCGTCTCTACTTCTTCGAGGTTAGACGAGAAACTTATTGGTACACGTTGTTTTTTTACTCATACTACACTTGTTGTGTATTTTGTTGCACAGGAACATGTATGTCTAGTGGCCTAGTTGGGTGCATCGGCATGGTTGATACGGAGAGTTAGGTGAGTTGCACCTCTCGAGACGACCCGCAGCCAGCAGAGTCTCCTTCAGAGTATCGTACTGTATTTTCTTTTACGTCCAATTTATATTCCAAATAGTTGTTGTATTACATTATTTCCTAGAAACTGCTCATGCACTTGTGACCGGGTTTTGAATGATTATGGGGTATTCTGTATTAACTTCTAAGCATTCTTTTATTTATTTTGTAAAGATTATCTTTTACTAGCCAAATTGAAGAAAAATCATAATTTTCACAATTATTTAAACGAGAATTTAATTAAGTATTTATGGTTGTCTTGCCTGACAGCGGTATCCGGCGCCATTACGACCCTTAGTGGATTTTGGGTCGTGACAACATGGTATCAGAGCATTAGATTCCCTTTAGGTCTCACGAGCCATGAGCAAGTCTAGTAGAGTCTTGCGGATCGGTACAGAGACGTCTGTACTTATCTTTGAGAGGCTACAACGTTGCAGGAGAAATTCCATTCTTGATTCCTCATCGTGTGGTCCTTTCCAGACGAGCTGGTGTTCGATGGTGAACGAGAGATAGTGGAGCGCACTTTTCTAGGCCAATGGGTAGATCAGTGGTTATGATGGCTCTCTTGGTATCACACCTCGGCATGGTCGGGCATGGAACATGTTCACAAGGATCTTGGAATGATGGAAGGCCTAGGAGTATCGTGGGAGCACGAGGGTGCATGTGGAAGAGTGGCCAAGACAATGCCAAGAACACGTCGGGCCATGGAAGCAAAAAGGATTCCTTTGAGGCTTATTCCTTCATTTCCTTTCCATTCAATCTTACGTGACGTGAAGCGCTTGCTATAAATCGGGAATTGAGGAATTGTAATGGTACTACAGATGTGGTGCAGGATGTTTCTCCCTGTGTAGTTGTTGGGCTATTGTCGTCACCTTCCAGAAGGTCGTTCTGTCGATTCAGCTTAGTATCAGTACCCAAGGTTTTGAGATTTGGCATCGATGTTATGACAATTCGTACGTTGCTATCGCCCAGTATTGATGTGGTGGTAGGGTACTTAACAATGTGTCGGGGCAGTGAATGACCTGAAAAGAGGCCCACTCAGTGTATGATTCAGAGATTCGGTATTTCATTCCCGGCGGAGGAAAGGCAACCAGACTATAATTGTTCAGGATTGAGTCGATGTTTCTAATGTCAACGGCTCGAGAAAACATGATATTTGGAAAAGTATAAAGTTAGTAGCGGTCTATAGGTTCGAGAGCAACCGAGATAGATTTTGATCTAAGGTATCAGCTGAGCAGCAAAGGATGAGGAAGGACATGTGGGAAGTGTCATGCGGTGGTTAAATTTCTAGAAGGCCAGGTGTAAGAAGTGGGAGTCAAGTAGTTACTTAAAGAAGAGGGGTTTGGCCAAAGTGGGAGAGTGGCAGAGTAGCATATGGGATCAGTGGTAGGATAACTACACACTCGGAGAAAAATCTAGAGTCGTTTGGGGTTCGGGGTGGACAATGACTAGGTCTACGGACTTAATTTGAAATATTGTCTTTTATACAGCGGGAGATTTGATACAACAGAAAAGAGTTTCCCGGTATGAAGAAGGATACAACATGACCTTGGATTTGGAGGTACCGTTGCACATTTGGTTTATATCCCTAAAAAGTGAACGGACTAGTACGATTGCTGGATGAGCACGAGATCATTATGGGTTATGGATGGCGTAGTGATTATACCTCGTGCAACGACGTTGAAAGTTGTCGGCGTGTAATCTCCACAAGTGGGTTATCTCCTATGAGCAGATCGGCGTTCGCGTGGTTGGCGAAGCTTCTGTGAAGAATCCTACTGGCTATCTAGTAAAGAGCTCGGACATGTGAATGTGGTTAATGATTCAGAGTATTCATAAAGGGTTTTAAAGAAAGATTTCGAGGAATTTGGCGGGTTGGTTGTGCAAGATCACGTCAGCAATGAAGAAAGAATCTTGGTGGGTTCCAGGGTTATATAATAAGTGGCTCTAAGCTAAGTGGGAGAGTCCCACCATCTACGATTAAGTTGCATGGTTATCTACTCGTTAGGTTTCAGGTTATCAGCGTATTGGTAAGTTATTACAGCTAAGGGAAAAGAAAATAAGTAGTAATTTGAGCAAAGGAATTGATAAAGGTGTGTTATAGTTGGCCTTATTGACTCATGTTTGGGCTTTGGAAAGATTTAGGATTTATGCTTTGTATAGAGGTGATTTACAAGGGAAGTGATTCAGTCAGGTGCTTCATTGAGAAGGGTGTTCATGTGCCAAAGGAGCCTTGGGGTTGATTATATTCCGGACCAAGCCAGAATGGGTATTCTCAACAATGGTCCTAGTGAACCCAAATGTTAAAACGCGGTGCCTAGAAATTTCAAGCCCGTAAATTTGCAGCGGATTATGAAAAGAGGTCCGTAACACTCTATGATATCTTCGGGTTGCAGTGTAGCATTTGGAGGAATGAGAGAAAAGGACTTCGGATTCGTAAAGGAATTATCGGAGTGGGTGCATCAGTTGAGGAGGTGAGCATGCGCACAAGGAGGGTATGAGACGGTTGGTGGGATTTGAGACAGCATGGTTTCGTGATACAAGGCCACTCAGGATGATTGTGGATTGAATTGTTATGTGTAGGCGGACCCCGGAAAGGTTATGGTTGTTTAAACCACTACTTGAGGATTTGCATGTTCTACGATTATGAAGATTTACTCGTGTGTTGCTATGGTTCTCTCAGAATGAGTTAAGTAAAAAGTTTTTATATGATGAAGTGTTTACCCTATTAGTGATTCAGGAGTTATGATGAAATTCTGGCATTATCGCATATTGGCATGTTAGGTGCAGTGAGCGGTATGAATTTTTGAAGTAAGGATCAATGTTGCGGTTTGGTGTTGACAAGGATGTCACGAGCTCGGATGAGCGGCAAAGGGATTTGGATGTTTAGAGTAAGCTGGTATTGTCTTCAATATCACCTAAGATCGGTGTTTGTGTAGGAGGGTTTGCACCCGGGTTATGGATTCTTGATTTGCTTTACAGCATTTGTGTGGTCGGTGGTCGTCGACGCCCCCTTTTTCTAAAGCGAAATTGGGTTTACGACATTTGGGAAGACAACTTTATTCCCGTTTGGGAATTGGGTTTTTGGAATTGAAGAGTCGCCACCTAATGATTAAGTGCATTAGGACACTAAGGGTTTTGAATTGGAAAACCAGAGTTCGGGTAAGGGCTAGAAATTATCTCGAGGGGAAGGTGTTATGCACCCCTCAAGATCCACTAGTGTGATTCCCGGCCATGCTATGTTGTGACTTTAATGTAAAAAAGTATACAAATAAATTTACACATAAGGGTTGTAAACAAGCATGTTGGAATCTATAATTTGTTTGAGGGAGAGTCTAAGTGCAAGAATTAGTCAAGACATTGAATAAACAAAGAAGAAAAAGTTAGAAGGAAAAGGAGTAATGCAGTGAAAAATTAAAGGGGAGTTTTGGGTAATTGAAAAGACAGAATTTGTTGATACTAAACAATGTAACATAAGGAAAGGAGTCCTAGGTTTAATAATCACATGGATCATCCACACAATACCGGTAACCAATCGTACGCATAGTGTTATCGTGTGATTATCATCTCCATGTCTACCTTTCCCACCCCGTTGAGGTATTAATCGCGGAATGGTATCGCTACCTACAGCGTGCTATTACCCGTCCCACCTATCAGTCCTGGAGACTTTTAGGACTACTAATCCTAAAGGGAGGAAGCTTGGCTTTTCAGAGGTTTAAAAGGATAACATTCTAAGGCGACAATCAAAAACATATAATACACTTAATGGGGAGATAAAGCAATTAAAGGCTCAAGTAAGCCTCCTCATTTAGAGAAACGAATTGTTTAGCATGTCTTACACATACTGTTTAGGTCCTTGATTAAAATTAGCGTAGGAAGAATTGATCTACCACATATTTTCCAAATAGGGAGTCCAAATTAGCCCTGCTTAGATGTAGTTGCAGAAAAACTGACGATTGATTAATTATCTAACTATCTATCTGCGTTAAACAGGGTCTATATGCATGATATCTATTAGTTCAAAGATGGGGGAAGAACGAACTGATTGCAAAAAATATTTAAGTTACAGTATCGTAAGTTCTGCGAGCACTTTAAGCGAATTACTATTGATTTTAAAGATGAGTGGGCAATTTCAGATTTTAATGGATTACTCCTATAGGCATGCTTTCTAGGTGTTACGAATATTGTGATGCAGAGATCTTCTAAGCAGGTCATTGATATGATTGGTTTATTTTAGGCCCTATAAGTGGAATTGCCGAATGACAGATGCACGTGCAAAAAATGCAGGAAAAATCCTATAGGCATATTATCTACGTGATATGCAGAATTTTAGCACTGATTTATTGACATGGTATATATTGCAAAGTGCAGAAAACCTATGAGCATGGTATCTATATGAAGAATGCAGCATTTTAAAGTATTAATCCTATAGACATGTTTTCTGTGTGAAAATGCAGAATTGAGAGAGTATACACCCTATAGGCATGGTATCTACGTGAAAATGCACAATTGAGAAAGTATGCACCCTATAGGCATGGTATCTATGTGAAAATGCAGAATTGAGAAAATATACACCCTATAGGCATGGTATCTACCCCTTCGGCATGCATTCTATCCCATCCCTTTTCACTATACCCTTGTAGTTATTACAAAGTTCATTACAAAGCTTATGATAGACCAAGTGAATCAAAAGAATAAATGAAAATACATCAGTGATTATATCTACATCTAATCAGCCTAATCCAGACTCAAAGTCTAATTATATGAGATAAACCAACTTCCAGGGTCGGATTTTTCAAAGACGTTCTCTTATCTGGGATGTGTCAAAGTTTTGAGGAACTTGAAGAGTTCCAGGCAGTGCTTACACCCCAAATATTATTGCAGAACAGATAATAGTGCAGTGTGGAAGGGTCAGCCCTCAAGTGTCCAAGTTCAAAGGGAACTCAAGATGCCAAGGCAAGGCTCACAAGAGGGGGGAAGGACTTAAGTGCTTAGGAGAAAGTGTAAGTGCAATGAAAAGGAATTAGGGGGGAAGCCCAGGCAGGCTGGTGGTCATGCCTAGCACCTAGGCTACTGGCACACCCCTGACCAACTTGTCAGTTTAAAAATTAGAGAGTTAGGACCCTTTGAGGGTCAGGTTCAGCCATGGACCCTTTAAGGGAATGGGGGTATGGGAGATTGAATGAGGCTGGGATCCAAAGGACCCAGTCTTAATCCATGACAACAACTTTGTATGTTGCCATGTCTTAAACTACAGCCCAAGCACATAAAGGGGAATGGGGATAGGGATTCATTGCAGTAACAGATAGCCAAACATAAGTAATCATTTTAAAACTGAACTCTATAAAGCAGTAAATTAGGCATGGGCATAAAAGCTTGTAAGTAAACACATTGGATTTTGATGCTTGAATCAAAAGTAGGACATACCAGTTTAGAATAGCAAGTAGGAAGAAACAGTAGATTTATGGAAGCCAAATTGCAATCAAGAAGCAAGAGTGTAAGTTTTAGAAGAGAGTTGTGATGATTAAAATCGTGTCTGTGTTAATGAAAGAGCAGGGTATTTATAATTGCAAACAGGTGTAGCAAATAAGGCAAGAATCATAGTTTTGTAATAATTAAGGAACTATGTACCAATTAAAATCAATCAGCCTATAGACTTCCTTTAATTAAGGAGTCCAAATTCAAACGGTAATGGGCAGAAGTTATTTAAGGAAGGAAATCAACTAAATACCTCGTGCAAGGTAGACAAATAAGGGTAAATACATGGTGGTACTTGATTTGTAAAACAAGGAAAGGGAACCAGTAAAATAACCAGTAAAGAATCACATTGAAAGCCTTGCTCGAGTAAGAAAAGAGGTAAAAGGAAAGTTTTAATTTAGGGAAAAATCAGTAACAATCAAATAAGCAACATTAAAGGAATTCAGAATCAATTAACAGTTGGCAAGACCTTTGAAAGATAAGCTCTCGTATAAAACACATAGACATGTCAAGCAAGAGGGTTTCAAAATCACAAACACAGAAAAAGGTTCAAATTCAATTCATAAACTCGAAGTGAGTTTGAGAGTTCAAGGTTTCAAAGTAGAACCCTTGTCCAAACATAAAACCAAATTTAGCCAAAGAAAACCCCCAAATCCTAGGGTTTTTAAACTCGAATTTGATACAGAGATGAAGAGGCAAACTATCGAGGTGAGCTCAGAGACCTTTTCAGAGTCTCATGAGAAGCATACAAGCACAATAGCAAGTAGAACATAGGAACCAGTACAGGAAACAAGTTTCAAGAAAGCTTGAAAATTAAATGAGTTCAGGTAGTGTAAACTTAAAGAAACAGTCGATGAAACACATCTAGAAAGAATCCAGGCGAAGTCCGGTAAAGGCAAACAAAGGATCAAAACTCAGTAGGAAAATACAGTAGAGAAACACATAAGATAGACATGAGAGAGCATGGTGAAAAACCAGTATGTGATAGAACGGAGCATAATAAAATAAATTTCATAACAAGGCAAATATAAGAACACACGAAAGGCATGTGAGTCAGAAAAGAACCAGTAAGAACATAGCAGGGATCGATTCACACCAAGAAAAGAGAAAAAGAAGAGTCAGAAACATTTTAAGGACTTTCCAGAAACCCTAATCGAAAAGAAGTGCTTTTTTGAAAGAAAATCGAAAAAAAAGGTTTAAGAAACTTAAGCAACAGTGCAAACATGTAACAGATCTAAAATAATCGGAGAGAACCTCGATATTTAGGGTTCCAGATGAACCCTAGAGATGAGAAAGGCTTCGAAAATACTCGATCTAAGTCGAATAATGTCATAAACAGGCTCAAAAGACCAAGAGCCACCGGAGCAAGGCCGGAGATGGCCGGAAGCTTCGAATCAGTGAAGCCCTGGGTGAAGACCCTCGAGGTCTGGCCTCGATCCTTCGAACAACAGGGATGCAGGAGCCATAGGAGGTGGGTATAGGCTGTCCATAGCCTGAGAAGCCATGGACGCCGGTGAAAACATGGTGGAACAAGGTAGGGGAGGCTAGGGTTCCGGGGAGCCTTGAGAGAATTTGGGAGTTCAAGGGCGGCTGAAGGAGGAAAATGAATTAGGGTTAGGGGTCGTCTGAGAATTAAAATGGAAATAATCAATCTGAGCTGTTAATCTTCTAGATCAACGGCTGAGATTAAAAGGGGGGATCCGGTCGGTTTTTTATGAATTGGGTCGGTTTAAAATTTGGGCTGGTTGCGATTGGGCTCAATTGTGGTTAAAATTGAAATTGCAAAGGGGTTATAATTGAAATGGACGAGGCTAACTGTTAAACAGCCATTTCTTCCCTTTTTATTTTAAAAATAGTTAAAATAATTTCCATAACGAGTTAAAAGCACTAAATTGATTAATAATCATATAAATATTAATTAAAAGTAATGGGAGCAATTTTGTAATTGCAAAATATTGTTAATCGGAAAATAGGCTATAATCACAATTATAGCAATTTAGCCTTTAAAATACCAAATAAATTTTATAAAAATGTGCAAAAAATCACATTAATTATATCTTGGTGTAAATATGAAATAAAAATAAATTATTCATCAAAAAATGATAGTCCGGAAATAATTATTGAATTTTGTACTATTAAAATAGACAACAAATTGATTTTAAAAACCTTTAAAATAAGGGAAAGATACCAAAACTCTTGAGCATGATTATATATGCATGTACATACTATTTTGAGAACATCTTGAGTATATAAAATACATAGGGAAAAATTGGGTATCAACAGCTGCCCCTCTTTACCCGGGAAGGATGAAAGAGTTGTCGGGTAAAGATATGATGACCAATTTTGACCGAGAGAGACGACTTGCAAAGGTTTTGACCGAGCTCTGGCTTCTGAGTTGCCTACATATCCCTGATTTTACAGGAATCAGGTCATGTGTATTTCGGGGTACATCGACGGAGTATGCCGATGGAGGTTTTTGAAGAGACGGACGCAATATTTAGGTTAGGAAGGGTGGTCAGGGACTGATGGGTTGCGAGAACCGGAGCGAGATCGCTCCTGCTGTAATGGTCGTTGCCAGCTGATGTACCTGCAATTGAGTAATACAAGCATATCGTGCAGAATTTAAACGTGATGCAAGTTCCCGTTGGACCATGAATGTTGTCTTTGGACGGTTAGGATGACGTCCTCAGACCATGACGTCCTGGGCCGTGAAGCGCATAATAAAGGATTTGTAGGCTATGAAATGATGTTCTCGGGCTATGATGATGGTGCCTCCGAACCATGATGCCTTTGAATAATGATGTGCAGAATATAAAGAGGGATCCTCGGGCCATGGCATGGCGTTCTCGGGCTATGAAAATGGTGCCTCTGAACAATGACGCCTTTGGACATTTTGGCGATCTTTCAGCCCATGAAATGCAAAAGGTGGCGACCTTTCAGCCCATGAGATGTAGAGAGTGGCGATCTTTCAGCCAATGCAGGATTTAAATAAAAATGGCGATATTTCAGCCGATGCAGGATTTAAATAAAAGTGGCGATATTTCAGCCATGCAGGATTTAAAATAACGATGGTGATATTTCAGCCGATGCAGGATTTAAATAGAGTTGGCGATATTTCAGCCATGCAGGATTTAAATAAAATTGGCGATATTTCAGCCATGCAGGATTTAAATAAAATTTGCGATATTTCAACCGATAGGTGGAGACAATGCTTAGTCTCGGAAGGCAGAAAGGTAGCCTTATGCAATGCAAGAAAATGCAGGATGGAGGTAGAGCTTATCCTCGGAAGGCAGAAAGGTAGCCTTATGCAATGCGGGAAATGCAGATGGAGGTAGAGCTTAACCTCGGAAGGCAGAAAGTAGCCTTATGCAATGCAAGAAAATGCAAGATGGAGACAATGCTTAGTCTCGGAAGGCAGAAAGGTAGCCTTATGCAATGCAGAGAAATGCAGATGGAGATAGATCTTAACCTTGCAGAGAAATGCAGATGGAGATAGATCTTAACCTCGGAAGGCAGAAAGGTAGCCTTATGCAATGCAGAGAAATGCAGATGGAGGTAGAGCTTAACCTCGGAAGGCAGAAAAATAGCCTTATGCAAAATGCAGGAATACAGACGGAGATAATGCTTAGTCTCGAAAGGCAGAAACGTAGCCTTATGCAAAAATGCAGGAATTAAAAGGGCGAATAGTAATGGAATCTCTTAGCTGGTAGATGATAGTTGATAGCTGATTGCATCATTGTGGCTGCTGGGGATGTTGTGTACGGATAGCAATTGTAAATAGGTGATGATTCTGAGAAGTTGCATTCTTGAGAAAGTATGAGTGCATAAATATATCTAATGACATTGCGAATTGAGTGCCTGCATCCAAAGAAAAATCGTGAGTTTTGTAAAAGGGGGAAGGTTAGTTCGTCTTCCCGTGGCCTTTGCTCGTCCTGCTTGACGTTGTGTATCATTGGGGTAGCATTGCTAAACACAATAATTCGGATAATAGTCATGCATGATTTAGTAAAATAATGTAACGTAAATACATAATTGAAAATAATAGTCTTCTTTTTAGATGAACCGACGACTGCGACGCGGTTGAAGACATTGCAACCTCTCTTGCTCTGAAATTTTAAGGGTCCTCCTCAAAATTCTGCCTCAATTTAGTCGGCTGGTGCTTCCGACGGCTGTGTGCGATGAATGGCTGAAATCAACTTCGGAATTTTGAGGGTCCTCCTCAAAATTCAGCTCCAGTTTCCAATATCGGTGGAAATGAAAATTTTGTTGAATTGTGACCGAACCCATAGGGCTGCCTACGTATCCCCTCTTAAACGAGAATCAGGTCAGGCGTAGTTCAAATACATCATATAGGAAAGCATAAAGATTACACATAGTAGCGCTTGACTGCATCTGAGTTGATTGGCTTTGGCCAGACTTCTCCATCCATTTCTGCGAGTATGAGGGCTCCTCCGGTTAGAACCCGGTGAACCATGTACGGACCTTGCCAATTAGGAGAGAACTTTCCTTTGGCTTCGTCTTGGTGCGTAAAAATCTTCTTCAGTACTAACTGCCCTGGCACGAACTGTCTTGGCCTGACTCTCTTGTTGAAGGCTCTGGTCATTCTATTCTGATAAAGCTGACCATGGCAAACTGCATTCAGTCTTTTCCCGTCTATAAGGGCTAATTGCTAATAGCGACTCTTTACCCATTCTGCATCTTCAAGTTCTGCTTCCTGCATAATTCTCAGGGAGGGAATCTCTACTTCGGCTGGGATGACTGCCTCGGTGCCGTAAACCAACATATAAGGAGTCGCCCCAGTTGATGTGCGGACGGTGGTACGGTATCCCAATAGAGAAAATGATAGCTTCTCATGCCACTGTTTGTGTTTTTCTATCATTTTTCTTAGTATCTTTTTGATGTTCTTGTTGGCTGCTTCTACAGCTCCATTCATCTGAGGTCTGTAGGCTGTAGAATTCTTGTGCTTGATCTTGAAGGTTTCACACATTGCTTTCATCAGGTCGTTGTTGATATTGGAACCATTATCAGTGATGATTGACTTTGGGACGCCGAATCGGCAAACGATACGATCGCGGACAAAGTCTGCCACGACCTTCTTGGTCACTGCCTTATACGATGCTGCTTCAACCCATTTGGTGAAGTAATCAATTGCCACTAGAATGAACCTGTGCCCGTTTGATGCGGCAGGCTCGATGGGTCCGATGACATCCATTCCCCAAGCGGCGAACGGCCATGGTGAGCTTGTTGCATTGAGCTCGTTAGGAGGCACCTTTATGATGTCTGCATGGATTTGGCAACGATGACATTTCCGAACATACTGGATGCAGTCTGTCTCCATAGTTATCCAGAAAAAACCAGCTCGGAGTATTTTCTTGGCTAAGACAAAACCATTCATATGCGGATCACAGGTCCCTGCATGAACTTCTTCCACCAACCTGGATGCTTCCTTTGCTTCGACACATCTTAGCAGTCCCAAATCGGGAGTCCTCCTGTACAGGATTCCTCTGCTGTGAAAGAAGTTATTGGATAACCTCCGCAGTGTGCGCTTTTGAGTAGTGTTTGCAAGTTCTGGATACTCTTATGTTGACAAATACTTCTTAATGTCATGAAACCATGGTTTTCCATCTGCTTCTTCCTCAACATGAGCACAGTAGGCGGTTTGATCCTGGATTTTTACTGGGATGGGATCAATGAAGTTTTTATCCGGATGTTGAATCATGGATGATATAGTGGTCAATGCATCGGCGAACTCATTCTGTACTCTGGGAACATGCCGGAATTCTGTCTTTATAAACCTCTTCCTCAATTCTTGTACGTGATGCAAATATGGGAGTATCTTGGAGTTCTTGGTTGCCCATTCTTCCCGAACCTGATGTATGAGCAAGTCATAATCCCCAATCACTAGTAACTCCTGAACGTTCATGTCAATGGCCAGCTTGAGCCCCAAGATGCTGGCTTTGTACTCGGCCATGTTGTTGGTGCACGAGAACCTGAGTTTGGCGGACACCGGGTAATGCTGACCTGTTTCTGATACTAGAACTGCTCCTATGCCAACGCCTTTAAAGTTTGTTGCTCCGTTGAAGAACATTCTCCAGCCATCATAGGATTCTGCAAGGTCTTCTCTTATGAAAGAAACCTCCTCATCGGGAAAATAAGTCTTTAGAGGCTCGTATTCTCCGCCCACGGGGTTTTCAGCAAGATGATCGGCTAGTGCTTGTCCTTTGATTGCTTTCTGGGTCCCATAGACAATATTGAACTCACTCAACAGAATTTGCCATTTGGCCAGCCTCCTCATGGGCATGGGCTTCTGGAAGATGTACTTCAGTGGATCCATCCTTGATATGAGATAAGTAGTATAGGCACAGAAATAATGCCTCAACTTCTGAGCTACCCAAGTTAGAGCACAACAGGTGCGTTCTAGCAGGGAATACCGGGCCTCGTACGGGGTGAACTTCTTGCTGAGATAGTAGATGGCTTGCTCCTTTCTCCCCGTTTCATCATGTTGTCCTAAAACACAGCCGAACGCTCCATCCAATACTGCAAGGTAGAGCAATAGAGGTCTACCTGGTTCGGGCGGAACCAAGACGGGCGGCGTTGACAGGTATTCCTTGATTCTGTCAAATGCTTTCTGGCAATCATCAGTCCATTTGGTAGCAGCGTCCTTCTTCAACATTTTAAAGATGGGTTCACAAATGACAGTGGACTGAGCTATGAACCGGCTGATATAGTTGAGTCTCCCCAGGAAAATCATAACCTCTTTCTTGTTCTTTGGAGGTGGTAATTCTTGAAGGGTTTTGACCTTGATGGATCGAGTTCTATTCCCCGTCGACTTACGATGAACCCAAGCAGTTTTCCGGCTGCAACCCCAAATGCACATTTGGCGGGATTCAGTTTCAAGTTGTAACTTCTCAATCTGTTGAAGAACTTTCTTAAATCCTCCATGTGGTTAGTGACTTTCTTGGATTTAATGATGACATCATTTACATACACCTCGATCTCCCCGTGTATCATGTCAGGGAAAATAGTAGTCATGGCCCTCATGTAGGTGGCCCCAACATTCTTTAATCCAAACGGCATCATCTTGTGACAATACATTTCCCACGGCGTAATGAAAGTCGTTTTCTCCGCGTCTTCTTCGTCCATCCATATCTGATGGTACCCAGCAAAACAATCGACGAATGACTGCAGCTCGTGCTTGGCGCAGTTGTCAATCAGGATGTGTATGTTCGGCAAGGGGAAGTCGTCTTTCGGATTGGCCCGATTGAGGTCCCGGTAGTCGACACAGGCTCTGACCTTCCCATCCTTCTTTGGGACTGGCACAATGTTGGCCAACCATGTTGGATATTCC
Organism: Nicotiana attenuata; assembly: GCF_001879085.1. Classification (NCBI taxonomy): domain Eukaryota; kingdom Viridiplantae; phylum Streptophyta; class Magnoliopsida; order Solanales; family Solanaceae; genus Nicotiana; species Nicotiana attenuata. The sequence goes on from NW_017671515.1 coordinate 124,818, forward strand.
ACTATCCTGAGGACCTTGGCTTTGACTTGTTTGGTAACTTCCTCCTTGATTTTCAGACTCATGTCTGGCTTGAACTTTCTGAGCTCCTGCTTTACCGACGGACACGTCGGATCTGTTGGCAGTTTGTGAGGTACAATAGATGTACTGAGACCGGTCATATCATCATATGACCAGGCAAATATGTCCTCATATTCTTTTAAGAACTCCGTGTACTCTTCCTTTTCTGATGGTGACAGGTGAACACTGATGCGCGTTTCCTTGACATTCTCTGTATCCCTCAGGTCGACGACCTCGGTTTCGTCCAAGTTAGACTTAGGCCTATTCTAAAAGTTCTCAACCTCTTTAACAACCTCTTCTGGTATCTCATCCTCTTCTGAGTCTGTATCCGTTTGTTGCGTTATCTCGTCGCATGTCACATTCATCGGTTCATCAAGATAAGTAATAGTAATGCTGTGTAAAAGTAAAATAAATGACAGAGAAAAATAATAAGAGTGAGACATATATAAGAAACTGAAATGCTTTGATAAATTCCAAAATTGTTTTGAACATCGGAGCTTTTTTTTTCAAAATTTAAAGATAATACAGAAGGGAAATCAACTAGCAAAAAGTAAAAGATAATGCATAATGCTTTGTTCAGCCTTGCTACCCCGAAGCTCTCCGGGCCTTGGTGGTTCTGATGGACCAATTGTTAAGGCGCTCCCCTCGGCTCACCGCTTGTATGGAAGGGCCTTCCTCCTCGAAAATGATGCGACAGTCCATATCGTCATCTTCCAAAAATAGGTTCTTCACTGCGGCCAATGTTTCATCTTCCTCTGACCCATATAAGATGTCTGCCGGTTGGAAAGTCTGCTCCAGGCGGGTATCGGGTACTCCAGTGGATAGTAAGGGCCGCGCCATGGTGGCGACCAGTTCCTGAATTCTTGCCAAGTGTATCCATACCCTAACCCGAAAGTGGTGCCATGCTTCTTCAGTTTGATAGGCTTGGTGATTTCCTGGAGGTTCTTGCCGAGCCCTTTGCCAGGTTCATACCCGCTCCAGTTTAGTATACTCTCTATCTGGTGGTAGGTTTCTCCTCCTAGTTTCCTTCTTCCTTCAATTGCTGGGATGGTTTGACGACTGTATATGGGGTTACTCCCGTCACCATGAATAATCACCTCTTGGTGATTCCACTCGAATTTCACTGCTTGGTGCAGGGTTGAGGCTACGGCTCCAGCGGCGTGGATCCAAGGTCGTCCTAGTAGTAAGTTGTAGGATGTTGGGATGTCTATTACTTGAAAATCAACATCGAACCAAGTTGGCCCCATTTGCAAACATAAACTGATTTCCCCAATAGTGGACCTTTGGGAGCCATCAAAAGCTTTGACGTTGATAGCCCCATCCTTGATTTCATGCAGACTCTTCCCTAATGTTCTGACGGTCACCAATGGACAAATGTTGAGGCTGGACCCTCCGTCAATCAAAGTCCTGGTGATGAAATAGTCCTCGCATTGCACAGTGATGTGCAATGCTTTATTGTGGCCTAAACCTTCAGGGGCAACTCATCCTCGTGGAAAGTGATTTTATGACTCTCCAATACCTGCCCGACTATGTTT
>NW_017671515.1:127865-162329 GCF_001879085.1 Nicotiana attenuata
ATGCAGAGATCTTCTAAGCAGGTCATTGATATGATTGGTTTATTTTAGGCCCTATAAGTGGAATTGCCTAATGACAGATGCACGTGCAAAAAATGCAGGAAAAATCCTATAGGCATATTATCTACGTGATGTGCAGAATTTTAGCACAGATTTATTGACATGGTACATATTGCGAATTGCAGAAAACCTATGAGCAGGGTATCTATATGAAGAATGCAGCATTTTAAAGTATTAATCCTATAGACATGTTTTCTATGTGAAAATGCAGAATTGAGAAAATATACACCCTATAGGCATGGTATCTACGTGAAAATGCAGAATTTAGAAAGTATACACCCTATAGGCATGGTATCTACTTGAAAATAAAGAATTGAGAAAATATACACCCTATAGGCATTATAGGCATGGTATCTACGTGAAAAAGCAGAATTGAGAAAGTATACACCCTATAGGCATGGTATCTACCCCTTTGGCATGCATTCTATCCCATCCCTTTTCACTATACCCCAGTAGTTATTACAAAGTTCGTTACAAAGCTTATGACAGACCAAGTGAATCAAAAGAATAAATGAAAATACATCAGTGATTACATCTACATCTAATCAGCCTAATCCAGACTCAAAGTCTAATAATATGAGATAAACCAACTTCCAGGATCGGATTTTTCAAAGCCTTTCTCTTATCTGGGATGTGTCAAAGTTCCGAGGAACTTCAAGAGTTCTAGGAAGTGCTTACACCCCAAATATTATTGCCGAGCAGATTATAGTGCAGTGTGGAAGGGCCAGCCCTCAAGTGTCCAAGTTCAAAGGGAACTCAAGGTCCCAAGGCAAGGCTCACAAGAGGGGGGCAGGACTTAAGGGCTTAGGAGTAAGTGTAAGTGCAATGAAAAAGAATTAGGGGGGAGCCAGGGCAGGCTGGTGGTCATGCCTAGCACCTGGGCTGCTGGCACACCCCTGACCAACTTATCAGCTTAAAAATTAGTGAGTTAGGACCCTTTGAGGGTCAGGTTCAGCCATTGACAGCAATTTAGAGGCTACCAGGCTATACCTTAACTCTATACACATAAAGGAATGGGGGTATGGGAGATTGAAAGAGGCTGGGATCCAAAGGACCCAGTCTTAATCCATGACAACAACTTTGTATGTTGCCATTCTTAAACTACAACCCATGCACATAAAGGGGAATGGGGATAGGGATTCATTGCAGTAACAGATAGCCAAACATAAGTAATCATTTTAAAACTGAACTCTATAAAGCAGTAAATTAGGCATGGGCATAAAAGCTTGTAAGTAAACACATTGGATTTTGATGCTTGAATCAAAAGTAGGACATACCAGTTCAGAAGAGCAAGTTGGAAGAAATAGTAGATTTATGGAAGCCAAATTGCAATCAAGAAGCAAGAGTGTAAGTTTTAGAAGAGAGTTGTGGTGATTAAAATCGTGTCTGTGCTAATGAAAGAGCATGGTATTTATAATTGCAAACAGGTGTAGCAAATAAGGCAAGAATCATAGTTTAGTAATAATTAAGGAACTATGTACCAATTAAAATCAATCAGCCTATAAACTTCCTTTAATTAAGGAGTCCAAATTCAAACGGTAATGGGCAGAAGTTATTTAGGGAAGGAAATCAAGTAAATACCTCGTGCAAGGTAGACAAATAAGGGTAAATACATGGTGGTACTTGATTTGTAAAACAAGGAAAGGGAACCAGTAAAATAACCAGTAAAGAATCCGTTGAAAGCCTTGCTCGAGTCAGAAAAGAGGTAAAAGGAAAGTTTTAATTTAGGGAAAAATCAGTAACAATCAAATAAGCAACATTAAAGGAATTCAGAATCAATTAATAGTTGGCAAGACCTTTGAAAGAGAAGCTCTCGTATAAAACACATAGACATGTCGAGCAAGAGGGTTTCAAAATCACAAACGCACAAAAAGGTTCAAATTCAATTCATAAACTCGAAGTGAGTCTGAGAGTTCAAGGTTTCAAAGTAGAACCCTTGTCCAAACATAAAACCAAATTTAGCCAAAGAAAACCCCCAAATCCTAGAGTTTTTAAACTCGAATTTGATACAGAGATGAAGAGGCAAACTATCGAGATGAGCTCAGAGACCTTTTCAGAGTCACATGAGAAGCATACAAGCACAATAACAAGTAGAACATAGGAACCAGTACAGGAAATAAGTTTCAAGAAAGCTTGAAAATTAAATGAGTTCAGGTAGTGTAAACTTAAAGAAACAGTCGATGAAACACATCTAGAAAGAATCCAGGCGAAGTCTGGTAAAGGCAAACAAAGGATCAAAACTCAGTAGGAAAATACAGTAGAGGAACACATAAGATAGACATGAGAGAGCATGGTGAAAAACCAGTATGAGATAGAACGGAGCATAATAAAATAAATTTCATATCAAGGCAAATATAAGAACACACGAAAGGCATGTGAGTCAGAAAAGAGCCAGTAAGAACATAGCAGGGATCGATTTACACCAAGAAAAGAGAAGAAGAAGAGTCAGAAACATTTTAAGGACTTTCCAGAAACCCTAATCGAAAAGAAGTTCCTTTTTGAAAGAAAATCGGAAAAAAAGGTTTAAGAAACTTAAGCAACAGTGCAAACATGTAACAGATCTAAAATAATCGGAGAGAACCTCGATATTTAGGGTTCCAGATGAACCATAGAGATGAGAAAGGCTTTGAAAATACCCGATCTAAGTCGGATAATGTCATAAACAGGCTCAAAAGACCAAGAGCCACCGGAGCAAGGCCGGAGATGGCCGGAATCTTCGAATCAGTGAAGGCCTGGGTGAAGACCCTCGAGGTGTGGCCTCGATCCTTCGAACAACAGGCATGCAGGAGCCATAGGAGGTGGGTATAGGCTGTCCATGGCCTGAGAAGCCATGGAAGCCGGTGAAAACAGGGTGGAACAAGGTAGGGGAGGCTAGGGTTCCGGGGAGCCTTGAGAGAATTTGAGAGTTCACGGGCGGCTGAAGGAGGAAAATGAATTAGGGTTAGGGGTCGTCTGAGAATTAAAAAGGAAATAATCAATCTGAGCCGTTGATCTCTAGATCAACGGCTGAGATTAAAAGGGGGATCCGGTCGGTTTTTTATGGATTGGGTCGGTTTAAAATTTGGGTTGGTTGCGATTGGGCTCAATTGTGGTTAAAATTGAAATTGCAAAGGGGTTATAATTGAAATGGACGAGGCTAACTGTTAAACAACCATTTCTTCCCTTTTTATTTTAAAAATAGTTAAAATAATTTCCATAACCAGTTAAAAGCACTAAATTGATTAATAATCATATAAATATTAATTAAAAGTACTGGGAGCAATTTTGTAATTGCAAAATACTGTTAATCGGAAAATAGGCAATAATCGCAATTATAGCAATTTAGCATTTAAAATACCAAATAAATTTTATAAGAATATGCAAAAAATCACATTAATTATATATTGGTGTAATATGAAATAAAAATAAATTATTCATCAAAGAATGATAGTCCGGAAATAATTATTGAATTTTATACTATTAAAATAGACAACAAATTGATTTTAAAAACTTTTAAAATAAGGGAAAGATACCAAAACTCTTGGGCATGCTTATATATGCATGTACATATTATTTTGAGAACATCTTGAGTATATAAAATACATAGGGAAAAATTGGGTATCAACAGTGGTATGGAAGTGCAGTCTTGTTACCTGGTGCATGAGATCGTGGAAGCGTATCTCACGGGAAGATTGTATAACTGTGACATGCAGTCATTTGATTGATTAAAAATCTAAACCAAGAATTTTGGTAATATCATTAATTTGAGAATTTATGCCTGGAGGGCACTCGGTTTATTGGGCTATGAACGGTGGAGGTTTCTCCGGTTACGATAGTTGTTCTTGTGTTATGAGAAAAAAGGAGGTTATTATGGACCCATGAAGGTTATTACTCTAGTGCGGACGATCAGAATTGGCTTGAGGTCTGTGAGTTCTACTATCAAATTCCTTAATTAGATGATAAAACTAACAATAGATTAATGTATTAGAACCAAATTAGAGTTAGAATTCATTACCAATAGCTCTCCTTCAAAATCTCTCAAGGAATCGCCTTCTACCGAGCTCAAAATCGATTTTAGAAGTTATGAATACAAACCCTCGTTTTCCCTCTTTTCTGCCCAGTGATTTCCGTTTCTGCGATGGGTCTACCGCACCTTCGGTCCCACTCCTGCGGCTCGTACTCCGCACCTACGGAATTTCTTAAGTGTCCAGCTTCCGCACCTGCGCTCCTCTTATCACAGATGCGGTACCGCTTTTGCGGTCTTTGAGTCGCATCTGCGACCCTTGATCTCCAAGCCTCAGACCGCATATGCGGTCACCAACCCGCTTTTACGGCACCGCATCTGCAGTCCAAACTCCGTAAGTGCGAAACCAAAAGGTTCAGTAAGTTCAGAAATTGCCTAAGTCCAATTCAACTTCCGTTAAGCATCTGAAACTCACCCGAGGCCCCCGGGACCTCAACCAAACATACTAACCAATCTTAAAATATCATACGACTTAGTCCAACCCTCACATCACGTCAAACAACGCTAAAACCAGGAATCACCCTCGAATCCAAGCCTAATGAACTTGAAATCTCAAGAATTCTACAACTGCTGCCGAAACCAATCAAACCATGTCTGATTGACCCCAAATTTCGCACACAAGTCACATTCAACACTACAGAACTATTCCAACTTTCGAAATCGGATACCGACCCTGATATCAAAATTTCACTATCGATCCGGAAACTTCAAATATTCAACTTTCGGCATTTCAAGTCTAAATAAGCTACGGACCTCCGAAACACAATCCGAACACGTCCTAAGCCCGAAATAACCCAACGGAGCTAACAAAATCGACGGAATTCCACTCCGAGGCCGTTTTCACACCGTTCCTATTACGGTTCAAATTCTAAAGCTTAAGCTCTCCATTTGGGGACTAAGTGTCCCAAAACACTCCGAAACTCAAAACCAATCTTCCCGAAAAATCACAATAGCAGAAATAAATACGGAAAAATCAGTTGATAGACGATTGGAGCCTAAATTCTCAAAACGACCGGCCAGGTCGTTACACTTAAAAGAACCTAAAATAGTAGTAATAATTCTTAATGGATTAGCCAAGAAGTCATAAACAATATATTTCGAAAAGACCTGAGGCAACAAGTGTAAACAGACAAAGAAAGTGAAAACAAATTGATTGAAAAGGATAATCGATCCATGCTTAGCTCCGACGCACTTACCAAACATTATGCTGGAAGTTGTTCAACAATTACAGGAAAAACATAGAGAAAATCTACAAAAAGTCAGTTAAAAAAAAAAAACATAACCCTGTATATATCCTTGCCAGATTGTGGAATATTCAACAACCGCACAACCTTAAGAGAAGATCCAAAACACTGTCATACTGGATTCCGCAATGGACAAGAAGCTTGTCATCTTCTAATAATCGTCCATTGTAGAGTAACATCTGTTTATGAAACCTAATTCCCTCCTTTTCTTGAATTACAGCCTTAACATCCGTAACGGTATCATCACCCTCAACCATTAACCATATAGTGCATTCAGTTTGCGTTTTCACAGATATTTGTGTTATTGGTGCATATCGAAGGATTAAGTTAGAACCTTGCTTGATTTTCGCAGAAATAAGAGTCTGTGTATCTCTTAAAACTCCCCCATCTTTGTTCAATAGCTTCTGTTTCTTAAATGGAATTCCCCTTTCCTCTTGAATATATGCTTTTACTGCAGCTATGCAGTCATCTGGTTCAACTATCAAGATAAAAGCTTTTGATTCTGAAAGGTCACTGTCCTCGAGTTTAAACTTGGGGGTAAAAATGATTTTGGTAATGAATCCCAATTAATCATGTCTCTATAGGTATCATCTTGAATAATAATTTGCATCGTTCGACTTAATGACCATGGATCTATAACAATAAAACATGGCATAAGCTTCGATTGGATAATCTTTTTTCTTAAGATACAAATTATAACGTGTAAATAACTATAATTCACTAGCAACTTTTAAATTAACATTAAAGAAAAGTAAGGGTAGAAAATTTGGCAAAACAGAGAGATTTCACTAATATATAGGATCACATGTTTAAATCTGTAAGTAATATACTAGCTATTAAACATCAATATATAGTGAAGAAAATGAAAGCATACTCAGTTCTGCATCCGTTTCGATCTTTACTTTTTTCTCTTGATCACTTGATCTCCCTCTCGGCCTTTTACAAATGGCTAAGCCCAAACCTCAATTATAGAGGCTAGGATAATATAATAATCCTTTATATGCGGGGCCAATCCCATTAATAAAAAAGAAAAATAAATATGGCCGGCAGGCAGGTCTGTTCTTTGGTTGTTGATACAATTTTATTATCAATATTAGTCAATTAGCTATTTGTAGCCAAAATAAAAGTCAATTTTTTGTTTTCTTTTGAGTGGGTGTTATTGGAATAGATTGGATAAATTTTAAGGAGTTTAAATCTCAGTTTTGGGATGATTTGGTAGTGTTTTAAGGTGTTTTGAATTGAAAATTTGAAGTAGAAGATGATCATGTAAAATGATAACATGTGCATCACACTGTGTATCATTTGTTTATCACATATGTATCATATTTGTATCAAATGTGTATTGATCACCCACAACTATGCCTTATAAAAAGGACAAAGCGATCCATGCAAATATATTCCGGATAACAAGTCCGGAGTCGATCCTATATGGAATTAACCTATCAATCACAGCTATTAGACTCACAGAAATTCACGTATTTAATCTTCAGAGATATTTAAGTAATAAGTTGGTTGTTTACTAACTAAATATTATGTAATGAAAATGCAATGATTAATAACTAACTACTAACGGTTGGTAAGCAAGAATGAGAATGATCTAAGGTTGTGATTTCCCCTATTGTCGAAATCCTTTCCGCTATGTTTGCTATAAATTTGCCTAAGTCTTCTCTATCGATCATGAGCACTCTGATTGTCGTAGCTCTCTAGCGAGTAATTACAACAATATACTAGACATATTCTCCCGAATTACGCTAGCTAGCCTTAAGTACAACTCACTTAGATCGCACCCAAGGTTTCGTTATCCCTAATCCCACCTTTAAACCCTTCGTATTGATCCCTCATCTACGTTAGGAGTGATGATGTTCAACAACTACATAAATATGAACTCTCTCCCGAGTAATTCACACTAAATAGGAATAATTAATTGAGAGCCCTTCAATCAACAACAATAAGCATATAGTTGAACAAATAGAGATAATACTATGGCAAATCTATATTAATATAAGGAGAAAATCATCCTTCAACAGGTTGCATCAAAACCCTAGATTATGAGTTTAGCTACTCATACTCATAGTAACAATATCCAAAGTAATTTGCATAATTAAGTTACGGAGTAAAGATAGAGGGATATAGAAATCAATGATTCGAACTCCCAAATAGTGTTCCACGAGCTATTCTTGCCTCCGGTTGCAAAAGTCCTTCAAAGCGGCGTTTTTGGGTCTATTTATAAGTTTGGGACAAGCCCTAAACGTGTAGGTCAACTCCTAGTAAAGCCGAGAAACAATTAAAACCTTCAAAACTCGGACTGGGCCTGGTCGTAGGCCTGGCGTCGCCTGGCTAACGCCAGCCTCTGCCTGGCTTTAAGATGGCATCGCCAGGCTAACGCCTGGCTTTAAGCCGGCGTCGCTAGGCTAACGCCTGGTTGGGCCTGGCTTTAAGCTGGCCTTGCCAGGCTAAAGCCTGGTCGAGCTGGCTTTTGCCCAACTTCTCCTTTTCACCGTTCTCGAGCGCACTTTTGTCGTTTAAGCATCCATTTAGCTCTACTTTCATTTCCAGTGCACCTAAACATAAAATAGACTCCATTACGCTCAAACAAAGTGTAATTTAACATTAAAGAATGTAAAACGCAAAGCATATAATGTGCAAAACTATGAATTATAGCCACACATCAACACCCCACACTTAAATATTTGCTCGTCCTCGAGCAATGAATCTACACGTTGTGAGCACGTGATTTTTGCCCTAAGCAAATTATTCCAAAAGTTTCAAATAAAATGATTTTACAAATTTTTGTGAATTTTGTGGAATTTGGTGTTAATTGATTGCATGATAATTCATATGAAAATAAAAAAAATATATTTGCATTTAGGATTTAATTTCATATTTTAGTATTAATTAGAGGTTAATTTGTTTTAGAACAAAATGTAAAGAAAATAACAAAATGGTCCGTTTTGCATTTTTTAGTTCAAATTGGTATTAGTTTGTATTTTTCTTTTAATTAGGAATTAATTAGGAAATCTAATTTTTAGTGTTAAGTTGATTGTGAGCATTTTTAATAAAATCAAAATACATACAAAAATACAAAATAAAATAACAAAAAGAGAAAAAAAGAAAACAAAATCAAAAAGGAAAATAACATAGAAGAAATCCAAATTTGGGCCATTTGCAAATTAAATAATTCCAGGCCCAAAACTGATCCCTTCCCCAAAACTGGACCAAGCCCACACCCTATCAACCCGGCTTGCCCCTCCTCCATATCAGACGACGCTGTTTAAAGTCCAAACAGATCTGGACCGTCGAGGTTATCTCATCTGACGGTCCAGAAATCCCCATCTTTTAATACTTATATGTCTGAAATTTCCCCCTACCCCTCTCATTCATCTCCCTCCTTTCGTCTCATCAGAGACCTCACACCAAAAACCCTACCGGAGCCGCCTTAATTCCCCACCGCCGAGCGATGGCGGCACCACCATCAACGAGCCCCAAATTAACACCCCTTGTTCCCCTTCTCATCCTCTTCTCAAATCCGTCAATGGCTTCCCTCGAATCTTACCCTAAAGCCTCGAATATAGGTTTGAAATTTTTCCGGTCATGACACCAATTCACCCAAACCGGCCCAAATTTACACCAATTAATCGCCTTCCCTTCCCCTATCCAAATCCCCGGTTAGTTTGTCTCGAATATGCCTAGAACGGTTCGAATATTAATTTGAAGATTTTCCGGCGAAGCCCTAAATACCCCAAGTCATACCAAATTGGCACAATATGATACCATCATCGTCTGCATGAATATTCTACCACCTAAGGCGTTCATCACTCGACTGTTACCATAATAAGAAGCAGAACCCTAGACATCGTAAGTGAGTCTTTCTTAGTTATTTTTTCTCTTCTCTTCTTCATGTGTTTCTGTTCCTTGATCACTATTTTGCTAGGATTAATTAACTTAGGTCTTGTTTTCTATTTGTAAAGAATCAATAGTTTATTTGGTTTATTTTCTGCATGATTGTTGAAATTTTAAATAAATTGATTAGTGATTAGCATAAAGTCTGCTATGTGTAGTTCAATTTTGCTTTAGTTTTAATTGACCCTTTAGGCCATACTTAATGCTTGATTTAGTTTAAGTGAAATTTGATTTCATCCTGTTAGTTCATAAGCGGATCCAGTTTTGTTAGAATTCAGAATTTTAGTTAATGGTTCTTCTTGGTTCTTTGGTTGATTTTAATTGACCTTGTTTAATTAAAAAAGGGATAGGTTAATGGTGACCTAGGGGAGTAATTCCAGAGAATGTTCAAGGGTGTTTGGGTAAATAGAATTAGGCAGAAGTGTGTAGGTTTTATCTGAAACTACTAGAACCTTCTAGAGATGGGGGTAAGCTAGAATTTCAGAAAAATGTGCATACTTACTTGAGTCACACGCCAACAAGTTAAGGGGCCTAAATGAAATACTTATAATTTGATGCTTTCCCCTTGTTTGCCTATAAAATGGCATGCTCTTGCCTTCACAAACAAGTTTGGAGCCTCCAAAATTCCCCCCAAAAAACTCTCTCTCTAATTTCAGATCTAGTTTTGAAATCCAAACCTTCAAAATCCAAAAACAATAGAAAATCTAATAGAAAAATCCAAAACAAATACTGTTTCATTAAAATTTTAGGTTAATTTCGAATTTTAGTTGTTGATTTACATCTTCCAGTTCATTATCTAGTAGTTGAAACTTCAGAGGTGTTCCTGGGTTAATTTCAAGTGGGTTTTGGGGTTCAATCAAGCTATTTTTGGTCATCCATCAGTGCTGTGCTTCTACAATTCATTTCTGGGCTGCTTTTGATAGCATTCGTTGGGCTGTGAATTCGATTGTGAGCTGCTGTTTGATCATTCGGTTACTGCTGTTGATTCCTGATTTATTTTCATTCTACTTTCCAGGTACGAGGTCGCTACCGTGTAGATTTCAAGTTAAAACGAAATGAAGTTGAAGCATGCTCTGTTACAGATTCCATTTATTTTTAATGTTGTAGTATTTCATTGTAATTGACATGGATTGGACTGCCTGAGACTTTTGAACCTCTAGAGTTAGCATTAATATAGCATAGCTTGCCTTCATATGTTAGGTTGATTGTTTACTAATTAGAGACTGTTATGCATTTGAAACTGATTCTGAAATCATAGACATGAGTCCGTGGTTGTTAATTGTATATTCAAACTGTCATAATAATTAGCAGGAACATCATTTTTAGCATGGTATAGTCAGATATAGCTGTCATCTCCACCTGAAGGTTAAATTCATAATAGGCTACTAATTCAAAGCTGGATTTAAAGTAACTATGGTCGTGTCAATATTGGATCGAACTTACTTTGTATTTTAAATGCAGTAAATAGTCTGATTGTTCATCTACAAATTCAATTCACATATAGGAGTTAACATTAGCATGAATTCAGAACTGATTATGTGCTGACCACTGATTAAGGCTGTTATGAACTGAAATCAGTAGGCCGAAATTCAAATAAATCAGTGTGAGATCTGGGCTTGTTTAAGAGCCCAAACGTGACAGCCTCTGTTTGAACAGACCTGGGTTTAAATCTGTTTAAGGAGCCCATGTTAGACGACCCTCTCCTCTTGTAAGGTTAAACAAGTCTCTTTCTTTTGGGCCTCTATTTTGAAGCCCAATCTGCTGAAGATCCTGTTAATTATTAAAGCATTCTGGCTTAATATTATGTGGTAATACTCTCAATGGTGGTTTATTAACAACGCTAATTAGTCAGGGTTTTTTTTAGAGACAATCCTTTAATAGAGAACCGTAGCTTCTTTTAGGACAGCCTTAAATAAAACGAGGTACGCCGCGCCAAATAAAATCACAAATTGCGTGGCCCTCTTTAATTACTTTTTCTTAAAAAATATATATTTAGACTTCGGGACGAGCCATTTAGCGAATTCCATGGCCTCCCACAAAGTTAATAATACGTTAGTTGCTTTAGGCGCGTATTTTAATAATATTACCTTCCTAAAAGTGGGTGCACATTATGTGACCCAAATCCAAATCTCAACGAAGTCGAAATGTGTTAACAATCACGGGTGCACTGGTGCGACGTGGTTCGAGACGCATTTTCACGACGTTGCAATTCTTAAAAAGAAAAATAAAAGCGGTTTATTAATAAAAGGCACATAGGTTAGAACATGTTTTAAAATCGGATAAAATCAAATACAACAGTTGAGCGACCGTGCTGGAACCACGGAACCTGGGAGTGCCTAACACCTTCTCCCGGGTTAACAGAATTTCTTATCCGGATTTCTGGTTCGCGGACTGTTAACAGAGTCATAATTTCCTCGGTTCGGGATTCAATCGGTGACTTGGGACACCATTAATCTCCCAAGTGGCGACTCTGAAATCTTAATAATCAAATCCCGTTCCGATTGTCCTTTAAGTGGAAAAACTCCTTCACGCCCTCGCGGGAGTAGTGTAAAAAAGAGGTGTGACAGCTCTGGCGACTCTGCTGGGGACAAGAACCCAGAACTTTGGTTCAGGGTTCAGAATTCGAGTTTAGATATATTGTTGTATTCGGCTTTATCTAATTTTCCTACATGTTTCATGCTAAATGTGCAAAATGTTGCTTTTTACCGCTTTGATATTATCTGAACTGTATATAAACTGTGCCGAAACCCCTTCTCTTCTCACCTCCGGGGATGTGCTCACTGGTGGAGACTCCCTATTCTGTTAGTGTCATACCTTAAAATAAGAAAGAGGTCGGACAAGTTACTAAGCCGGATGGCCTTTTGGTTCCCGGTATGTAGCCCCCTCCTCGACTCGAGTTGTCGCCTCGGGTACACAGTCTAGAACATATACCCAGGTTTTGAACCTAGATTAACTTGACCTCATGCCGGATCCCTAGTAGGAACGCTTATCTGCATCACGTGCATTTTGACTTAGGGGACTCAACACAGGGGTTGGGTCCGTCTAGGACAGGTGTACCCGAAATAATGGACCATCCTGATGCATCCTACTTGTGCATTTATCTGTTTTGGACTCGCATGCTGACCGGCTTTGAATATCTGGAAATTTGAAAAACAAAAAGAGACAAAGAGAAAATAGCAGTGTAGAGAGTTAATTACCTATTAGAAAAACCAATGTCCAAGTAGTGCCGAAATGCTGCCGGATTTTTGAGAAAAACAAAAGGAACAAAAGAGTTTTATTTTCAAATTCGTTTGTTTATTTGCCGTTGAAAAAGACAATATGAAAAAAAAAACAAAAAAAAAGAGTCTTGCTTTCAGAAATAGTGTATGTGCCAACAAAAACAAAACAAAAAGCGTCTTGTTTTCAAAATAGTTAGATTTATTCTCCCGAACTACGCAGGTTTGATTCTCATCGGATGTGAGATACGTGGGCAACCCTCATCGGGTCCAACCTCCCCTTTTCAAAAATAGCCAAAAATGCCATTCTTGTTTAAAATAAGCCGCATGTCCCCAAAAGGGCACCGAAAATAAGCCGCATGTCCCCAAAAGGGCGCCGGAAGGCTGTTTTTGCGAGAACAGCCACCCTGAGTCAGTTTCAACGGTTAGCAGGCACAACCTTAAAATCTTCTCCTTGAAGTGCTGGAAGGCCGTAATTGCAAAACCGGCCGTTTGTTTTAAAATTGGAAATTTGAACAAAAATAGTGTCATTTTTTTAAATAAGTGTTTAAATCACCTTAATAAATGTGCAGGATGAGCACGATTCAAAATAAGGGGAACTTGCATATAGGCCCGCGGCGAGACCGAACGATGTCCCGCGGGCACCAGGAGCTTTAATGTACTCATGATTGTCTTTTGAGTCTGTATTTCATTTTCTACCAGAGTTTGTCTTCTGAGTCTGTATTTCCTTTTCTACTAGGTTGGTCATTTGAGTCTGTATTTCCTTTCCTACTGGAGTCTGTATTTCCTTTTCGTTAAAAGTCAGTCAATTGATTGAGTCTGTATTTTCGTTTAAAATGGAATAGGGATGGTGGAGTCTGTAGTTCTTTTCTGCATTAGAGTCTGTTAGTTGTTTTGAGTCTTATTTGCTATCAATAAAATTGAAATTCCCAAAAATATTTTGCTTCTACTTTACATTTATTCTGCAAGAACTACGCTTGGTCTGATTCATGCGGGGTCATGATACGTAGGCAATCTCCATAGGATTCGACCGTAACCAAAACCAAAAAATAAAAGGGCAAATAAGAGAAAATAAAAAGAGAGCAAGAGAAAAGAAAGAAACGAGCGGAAAAACAATTTTGAGGAAAGGAGAGAATAGGAACAAGAAAAACCAAGGCAAACGAAAAGAAGGAAAGGAAAAGAGAGGAAAATGAGAGGAAAGCAAAGAAAAGAGGGAAAGGCAAGAAACAAACAATGGAAAATACGAGGGAAGAATGAGAGGAAAGGCATGGCAAATAAAGAAAAATGAAGGCCGGAATGACGCATGCAACCAAGAAAAGTCATAATATAAATGGTTAACTGCTTAGGTGCATTCATTCCTCAAATATGCAGTTATCTATCTGTTAGCGCTCTAACTGCTAACAAAGTTGTTGTTGATGATGAGCCCAGGCAGGTGGTTTAGTTGGTTGGTATCCTGGCAACCCATTCCTACAACACCCGGTCAAAAAAAAACAAACTGAACATGACAGGCCAAGAATCAGATACCAGTATCATGGACCCGTTAAAAGAGGTAGACGTGGTGGATGTCAAAGCAATGAGGGAAGAAATGTATAAGTTGAGGTAGCAAATGGTCGAGATGCATCAGGCCTGGGCTAAGGGTTAGCCGGCGCCAGTTTATCCCGCTAATCCAGCATATGTCCCACCTTTGGATCAGTCCCAGGAGCCTCCTACTGTGAATTTTTCGCCAACTTTCCCTTTCTACCAACAGAGTTATGGCACCACCTCCTATCCTCCCCAAGCTCCAGTACCCAAACAAAACCCTCCTCCACCAATCACCCCTGTCTTTGTGGCACCTCCACCTACCACATTGCAAAGATCTTCCAGTGAGCCATTGTTTCAAACTCACAATAGCCAGTACTACCCTTCTGAGCCTACCTTTAAAGCTCCTGAGCCATATTCCTACACCCCTCACTTTGAGCTCCCGGTGGAAACTGACAAGCCGCCTAAGAATCTGGAATAGGAAGAGATGTTTCGAAAAGTAAAAAGCCTGCAGCAATCCTTCAGGAACATGTGAGGATGAGGTGGCCAAGTCAGCGTGGCCTACAAGGATTTGTGCTTGTTTCCCGATGTCCAGCTACCAGCAGGATTCAAGCTACCCAAGTTTGACTTATATGATGGACATGGTGATCCGGTGGCACATCTAAGGGGATTCTGCAGCAAAATGAGAGGAGCTAGGGGAAGGGATGAGTTATTGATGGCGTACTTTAGTCAAAGTCTTAGTGGTACAGCCTTGGAATGGTACACGCGACAGGATCATGCCCGATGGTACACGTGGGACGATTTGGCCCAAGCGTTTGCAGGACACTTTCAGTACAATCTAGAAATTGTTCCAGATCGTCTGTCACTGACTAAAATTGAGAAGAAGCCCGGGGAAAGCTTCAGAGAGTATGGTTTCCGGTGGAGAGAGCAGGCGGCAAGAGTCGATCCTCCCATGAAAGAGAGCGAGATGGTCGATTACTTCTTACAGGCTTTGGAGCCCACCTACTATGGTCACCTGGTGTCAGCAGTGGGAAAATCTTTTAACGAGGTAGTGAAAATGGAAAGTATGGTGGAAGAGGGGCTTAAATCCAACAAAATCATAAGCTATTCGGCAATCAAGGCAACTACCCAGGCTATCCAGAGCGGCATTGGAGGGGTATTAGGAAAGAAAAAGAAAGAAGATGTTGCAGTAGTTGAATCAAGAGCTTGGTCCAGGGGCCCATCACCATATTATAACCAACCTCGACCCCAACCTCAAACCTATCCCCGAGCTCCACATAATCCACCTCAGTATTACCCTCCGAACAATGTCCGGTCATATGTCCAACCATCAGGTCATTCCCTATGGCGAGCACCAGCGCCGCATAATGCCTCCTTGCCTTCACAACATTTTCGAGCACCCAACAACCCTCGAAAACAGGGGCAGGGAAGAGAACAGAGGAAAGGAAATAGTTTCATGCCAATTGGGGAGTCTTACACGAGCTTGTTTGAAAAGTTAAGGCATTCTGGCTTGATTGAGCCGCTCCTCGGCTATACTCCTGACCCACATGCAAAAGGCTTTGATCCTACTGTACGATGCATGTACCACTCTAATGTCTAAGGGCATAGCATTGAAGATTGTCGTTCTTTGAAAAGGGAAATAGAAAGAATGATTCAAGAAGGGGTAATTGCGATCAATGACAGTGACATGGAGCATGCGAATCCTCTTGGGAACTTGCTTAATGAAGTTGTTAATATTGATGTGGAACCCAGTGGCTAAGATGTCGCGCTTGGCAATTGGAAAGATGCTCCATTTCTTGGCTAGCTGAAGAGGAGTCTTGGTGGCTTAGTTTGGTGTCATTTCTGTTGTCCGGGTTTTTTCAGGGTTGTAATCCGGACATTGTCTTGTGACTCAAACCCTTCTATCCTTTCATTATGTCTAGTTCCTTTAGTCATTCAGTGTTATCTAGGTTTGTTTTAGGATTGACCCCAGTTTATGTAGTTTGTTTTGTTGTTTAAACCCTTTCACTGTCAATCTAATGCAATTCTCTGTTTCCTGCCATTTCTAGTCATTTTGTTTAGTTTTCTTCTCTTTTTTACAATTCTTTTCATGCTGGTTCTGGTGACATGACATGCACGTATAATTCTCAGCCTGGTTTTTAAAAGTCAGCAATGAAACAATGTTGAATATGTAAGGACATTCGAGGGCAATACGTAAGGGCATTTTGAGAGCATTTCGAGCCCAAATTGTGTGAAACTGGGGCAGACGGAACATAAAGAAATACTGTTGAAATGCATCATGCCACATCGGTTTGAAACCAAAGGCACGTTGCCCCCAAGTCTACAGGGGCCGTTCATGGTACCGAGATTGTTGTCCAATGGTGCTAGGTAATTGACAAATGTAGAAGGCAAATGTGTGGATATGGTTAGTAATTCTGGTGCAATCAAATGATGTTACGTATGCTTTCCCCATGTTTGTTTAATTGTGTAGTTTGTACTTGGCATGTTTTGGAGATTGGAATGACGAAGGTATTTTGTTCTGCTATCCAAACACTTTATCCTGTGTTACCCCTTTGAGCCTCGGTTATTTTCTTGCATACCCCTCTTTCGGAATCAATAATAAAACTCGTAAGCCCGAGCGGGGAAAGAAAGTGGAGAAACAAGAGAAAAACAGTGAAAAGAAAAAGAAAAGAAAAAGACAAGAAAAAAGAAGAGAAAAGAAAAGAAAAGGAAAAAAGAAGAGAAAAGAAAAGAAAGAAAAGAAAAGAGAAGAAAAAAGAAAAAAGAAAAAGAAAGAAAAGAAAAGTGGGAGAAAAGGAAAGACCGCAACAACGAAGTAATTCTATGGTCTGAACTACGTTTGACTTGATCCCGAAAGGGTACGTAGGCAGCCTCCCCCCTGAGGTTCAGTCACACCAAAACAAAACCCCAAAAGTCCCCACGAAAGAAACTGGGGCAGCAGTTGTGGTTGTGCAGGAAATTTGATTCCGAAAGTTGTAGTTTCGGACCCACGTCAAATTGTTTTAGAGCCTTTGATACCCTTTCTTTCTAACCCTGTCCAAAAGCCTGCATTATGGTCCAAAGAAAGACCTTCCGATCAATCTTCAGGAAGTGCCAATACGAGCAAGTAAAAGTGATTCACGTCAGGGGCAACACTCTGGTGCAAGAAAAATGATAAAAATGAGAGAGTCTTATCGGTGAAAACCTTCACGGGCACCGTAAGGCGAAGCGAGTTGAGAGAAATAAAAAATGAGAGAGTCTTATTGGTGAAAACCCTCACGGGCACTGTAAGGCGAAGGTGAGTTTTTCAGACAGGCGAATGAGACAAGTCTGTAGTCAAAAGCTGCTCAAGGCATTGCAGGACGAGCAAGGTTTGGGTTTGGGTGAAAATCAGGTTGTGAAAGTCCAGAATAGCAAATGTGGCAACCGAAAGTTGATTGGTCAGACAGATTGGGCTGGTTAATCCAAAATGCATGGCATGCTCAATGGTACCAGCAGTTCCATTCAGATAAGTCTCATTCTCTTCTTTCTTCATTACAAATCATCCATTCTCGGATTCTCTTTATCCTTAACCCCCGAGGTCATTGCATTTCATTCTTTAGAGGTCTATCTTTAAGATGTTTCAGTGTCAGTTCTGTTCGAAACAAAAGGAAGGAATGTCAAGGCTAACTACCAGCTTCCTAGACAGGGCCAGAATATATCAAAGATGTCAAAAGCAAAGTAAGTCATAAAGGACCACTGGAAGTTTCATCGGTGGATTAGTCGGATAATTGTGGGGAAGAAGCGACCTTTCAACAGAGGGGTCAGAAACACAAAAACAACAATATGGGATAGAACACTTGGGTCATCAGAATCAAGGGGTTGAAATTCGGTCAGGAAGTCGAGGGGGGTTCAAGGCAAGTCCAGGAAAGCGGGACGGAGTAAAGCCCAGCAGCAGGGATGTACCTAGTAAGAATGCCAGCAACTAGCCACCATTTTTTAAAATTGACAAGATTTTTCTTTGATTGAAACAGGGGCAGAAATTTCGTTCATTTCGGAGAAACCCTCCGTAAGAAAAGGTAGCACCCAAACAGGTATGACCGGAAACTCTCAAGACCCTCTTGGAAAATGGGACTTAGTTTAAATTTCAAAACAATCATGAGTAGCATAATTTAGCACAAATGTATCCTAAAGAACATAGGTTGTCTAAGATAGGATTTAATTAGGAGTTATCGGGACCCTCCTGAGTAATGGGACACAGTTTTAAGATTTCCTTAGGTAACAAGATACGTTGTAGGATAGTATAATTCAACCGCAGAATTGGCACACTTAAGATAAGACTTGAATTTTGATTTTCAGGACCCTCCTGGATAATGGGACGTAGTTTTAAGGTCTGCTTAGATAACAAAATATAGTGGAAGTCGTACCTTCAATAGATATAGCTTAGGTTAAAACTGTCTTTTAACTAGAAGTTGTTAGGACCCGCCTGGATAATGGGAAGTAGTTTAAGACCTTTTAGACAACAAATGTAGTGGGAGTAATACCTATAGAAGATATAGCTTAGGTTCATAATTGTTAGGAGTTATCAGGACCTTCCTGGATAATAGGACTTAGCTTTCACATTCTTGGTAGAATAATTCAATTTAACACTCACATCTGTACCCAGTCACCGAACTAGGGCAGGAAATGTTTTTGTTTTCTTTATTTGTTGCAGTCAGGAGCCCACCTGGAGAACAAGGGAATACGTTTCAAGTTCAGCGGTCAGGAGCCCACCTGGAGAACAAGGGAATACTTTCCCAGTTTCAGCAGTCAGGAGCNAGACGCACTTCCTAGTTTTGGGTCATTTAAGTTTATTCCTAGGAGACGCACTTCCTAGCTTGAGTCATTGAAATTTCACCCCTAGGAGACGCACTTCCTAGTCTGGGTCTTTCAGGAATTAAGAGTTCATTCATAGGAGACGCACGTCCTACTTTGAATCATTCAAGTTTCACCCCTAGGAGACGCACTTCCTAGTCTGGTTTATTGAAGTTTTACCTGTAGGAGACGCACTTCCTAATCAAGGTCTTTCAAGTTATTCTTTTAGGAGACGCACTTCCTAAATTAAGAGTTCATTCATAGGAGACGCACTTCCTAAGTTTTAGTCACTGAAGTTTTCACCCTTAGGAGACACACTTCCTAGTCTTGGTCATTTAAATTCAACCCTAGGAGATGCACTTCCTAGTTTGGTTCATTTAGGTTTTATTTTAGCAGACGCATTTGCTAGTCAAAGTTTTTGGTTTTACTCGTAGGAGATGCACATCCTAATCTAGTCTTTAGTTTACTCTCATCATTGCATCAGTAGTATAAGTAGTTTGCAATTTTGCTAACAACTCACAAATCTTCCTAGTGCAAACTGAGGCAGAAAATTTTCTTTATTGTTTATTTTGTTGCAGTCAGGAGCCCACCTGGAGAATAAGGGAATACTTTTCAAGTTCAGCAATCAGGAGCCCACCTGGAGAACAAGGGAATATTTTCAAGTTCAGCGATCAGGCGCCCACCTGAAGAACAAGGGAAGTACAATTCAATTTTAGCTCTTAATATTTGATAACATGCTGTACCCAGTTATCAAACTGGGGCAGAGAATTTTCCTTGTTGTTTATTTTGTTGAAGTCAGGAGTCCCGCCTGGAGAACAGAGGCATACAAATTTCAGCAGTCAGGAGCCCGCCTGGAGAACGGAGGCATACTTTTCAAGCGTCAGGAGCCCGCCTGGAAAATGGACACATATTTCAAATGGTAAATATCAAGCATCATTCGGAGGAATGGCAACAACATCGCCAATCGCAATGCAAGACAACAACAGGAATCCTATCGGAAGAATACAAGATACAAGTTCAAGGCAACACAAGAGCAAGTTTGAAGGCATAGATAGGATCTTTTGTAATTCATAGATTATAGCTTAGGCTAGCTTCTTTTGGTTTACCACGGTGTAATAAGGAGGCAGCGAGCAGTAGCAGCAACAACAACAGCGAAATCACAGCTCTTGGTAGTCCCAGCTACCAGACATTCCCAAACTACACTGACCTGATTCCTGTTTAGCCCGGGATATGTAGGCAACCTTTGAAGCAGGGTGCGGTCAACTCTTTTAAAAATGCTTCACACGGAATATGCGAACGGGCAAAAATCGCTCGTTTTCGCTCACTTATCTTGGCACGAAAACTCTTCGTGTTTCCGGGCAAAGAGGGGCAGCTGTGAGCACGTGATTTTTGCCCTAAGCAAATTATTCCAAAAGTTTCAAATAAAATGATTTTAAAATTTTTTGTGAATTTTGTGGAATTTGGTGTTAATTGATTGCATTATAATTCATATGAAAATAAAAAAAAATATTTGCATTTAGGATTTAATTTCATATTTTAGTATTAATTAGAGCTTAACTTATTTTAGAACAAAATGTAAAGAAAATAACAAAATGGTCCGTTTTGCATTTTTTAGTTCAAATTGGTATAAGTTTGTATTTTTCTTTTAATTAGGAATTAATTAGGAAATCTAATTTTTAGTGTTAAGTTGATTGTGAGCATTTTTAATAAAATCAAAATACATACAAAAATACAAAATAAAATAAAAAAAAGAGAAAAAAAGAAAACAAAATCAAAAAGGAAAATAACATAGAAGAAATCCAAATTTGGGCCATTTGCAAATTAAATAATTCCAGGCCCAAAACTGATCCCTTTCCCAAAACCGGACCAAGCCCACACCCTATCAACCCGGCCTGCCCCTCCTCCATATCAGACGACACCGTTTAAAGTCCAAACAGATCTGGACCGTCGAGGTTATCTCATCTGACGGTCCAGAAATCCCCATCTTTTAATACTTATATGTCTGAAATTCCCCCCTACCCCTCTCAGTCATCTCCCTCCTTTCGTCTCATCAGAGACCTCACACCAAAAACCCTACCGGAGCCGCCTTAATTCCCCACCGCCGGCGATGGCGGCGCCACCATCAACGAGCCCCAAATTAACACCCCTTGTTCCCCTTCTCATCCTCTTCTCAAATCCGTCAATGGCTTCCCTCGAATCTTACCCTAAAGCCTCGAATATAGGTTTGAAATTTTTCCGGCCATGACACCAATTCACCCAAACCGGCCCAAATTCACACCAATTAATCGCCTTCCCTTCCCCTATCCAAATCCCCGGTTAGTTTGTCTCGAATATGCCTAGAACGGTTCGAATATTAATTTGAAGATTTTCCGGCGAAGCCCTAAATACCCCAAGTCATACCAAATTGGCACAATATGATACCATCATCGTCTGCATGAATATTCTACCACTTAAGGCGTTCATCACTCGACTGTTACCATAATAAGAAGCAGAACCCTAGACATCGTAAGTGAGTCTTTCTTAGTTATTTTTTCTCTTCTCTTCTTCATGTGTTTCTGTTCCTTGATCACTATTTTGCTAGGATTAATTAACTTAGGTCTTGTTTTCTATTTGTAAAGAATCAATAGTTTATTTGGTTTATTTTCTGCATGATTGTTGAAATTTTAAATAAATTGATTAGTGATTAGCATAAAGTCTGCTATGTGTACTTCGATTTTGCTTTAGTTTTAATTGACCCTTTAGGCCATACTTAATGCTTGATTTAGTTTAAGTGAAATTTGATTTCATCCTGTTAGTTCATAAGCGGATCCAGTTTTGTTAGAATTCAGAATTTTAGTTAATGGTTCTTCTTGGTTCTTTGGTTGATTTTAATTGACCTTGTTTAATTAAAAAAGGGATAGGTTAATGGTGACCTAGGGGAGTAATTCCAGGAAATGTTCAAGGGTGTTTGGGTAAATAGAATTAGGCAGAAGTGTGTAGGTTTTATCTGAAACTACTAGAACCTTCTAGAGATGGGGGTAAACTAGAATTTCAGAAAAATGTGCATACTTACTTGAGTCACAAGCCAACAAGTTAAGGGGCCTAAATGAAATACTTATAATCTGATGCTTACCCCTTGTTTGCCTATAAAATGGCATGCCCTTGCCTTCACAAACAAGTTTNTCAATATTAGATCGAACTTGCTTTGTATTTTAAATGCAGTAAATAGTCTGATTGTTCACCTACAAATTCAATTCACATATAGGAGTTAACATTAGCATGAATTCAGAACTGATTATGTGCTGACCACTGATTAAGGCTGTTATGAACTGAAATCAGTAGGCCGAAATTCAAATAAATCAGTGTGAGATCTGGGCTTGTTTAAGAGCCCAAACGTGACAGCCTCTGTTTGAACAGACCTGGGTTTAAATCTGTTTAAGGAGCCCATGTTAGACGACCCTCTCCTCTTGTAAGGTTAAACAAGTCTCTTTCTTTTGGGCATCTATTTTGAAGCCCAATCTGCTGAAGATCCTGTTAATTATTAAAGCATTCTGGCTTAATATTATGTAGTAATACTCTCAATGGTGGTTTATTAACAACGCTAATTAGTCAGGGTTTTTTTTAGAGACAATCCTTTAATAGAGAACCGTAGCTTCTTTTAGGACAGCCTTAAATAAAACGAGGTACGCCGCGCCAAATAAAATCACAAATTGCGTGGCCCTCTTTAATTACTTTTTCTTAAAAAATATATATTTAGACTTCGGGACGAGCCATTTAGCGAATTCCATGGCCTCCCACAAAGTTAATAATATGTTAGTTGCTTTAGGCGCGTATTTTAATAATATTACCTTCCTAAAAGTGGGTGCACATTTATGTGACCCAAATCCAAATCTCAACGAAGTCGAAATGTGTTAACAATCACTGGTGCGACGTGGTTCGAGACGCATTTTCACGACGTTGCAATTCTTAAAAATAAAAATAAAAGTGGTTTATTAATAAAAGGCACATAGGTTAGAACATGTTTTAAAATCGGATAAAATCAAATACAACAGTTGAGCGACCGTGCTGGAACCACGGAACCTGGGAGTGCCTAACACCTTCTCCCGGGTTAACAGAATTCCTTATCCGAATTTCTGGTTCGCGGACTGTTAACAGAGTCATAATTTCCTCGGTTCGGGATTCAATCGGTGACTTGGGACACCATTAATCTCCCAAGTGGCGACTCTTAAATCTTAATAATCAAATCCCGTTCTGATTGTCCTTTAAGTGGAAAAACTCCTTCACGCCCTCGCGGGAGTAGTGTAAAAAATAGGTGTGACACACGTATGGACACAACATATTAAGAAATTCCCTTAACCTATTATACCTAGAATATTTAAAATAGTTTAAGCACAAAGCTGTGACATCCTCGCCTCAATAATCGACTCACAAATACCATGCTTTATTCACAGTTCACTTACTTACTCTAACATGGAGGTCAACAACATTACATTTCCTTTATGAATCATGTGCCCTCACCCAATCAAAGAGCTTAGTTCCACACACCATAAATTTTAATAACGTAGGAACTCAAGATACGAAAAATTCACTCGCTCTCAGAAATAACATTTATATGCCCCAAATGACGTACCATAAGCTTGCCCTTAGTATAATACTTCACTAATCGAGTTCATTCAGTCTAAGATCAAATAGAACTTTCATTGGTTGTAATGTAGGCTGTGGGTCGGGTAGGATACATTTGGATATAAATGACTACACCTCCTTAAGCACTTTAATAAAAATACTTCAACCTTCAATCCCCTACATATGTCAAATCAAGATTCCACCTGAACTTCACTATATTTCACCCCCTACTTTTGCAAGCACCAATACATCAAAGCCACCACCATCAGAATTTATGTATTTTTTCTTCCTTTCTTCATACACTACTGTGTGTGTATATATAAATTCTTTTCTTTTTTTTCTCTTTTCTTTTTTTTTCTATCCCAATGGCTTTTATTGACACATTTCTTTTTTTCATCCGATGCACCTTTATCCTTATTCAATTGTTCCACTGAAAACCAATCCACCACCCCACACTTTAACTTTTTCATAATTCATCACAATTCAAGTGCTCATGAGCGATGACAAGGTTCAAATATATGGTTGATTCAAACAAAGGGGTACGACTTGTAATGTGGTTACCAAAGAAACGGGATTATAGGCTCAAAAGAGTTAACTACGATACATAACACTTATATGGGTACTTTATATATATCTGGCTTAACAAAGAACTGCCTATATCACTTCTCAGACGGAACAAGACTAATATCTCGTTTTGCACACACACAGGGCAAGTTCTAGACATCAAATGCAATGTACATAACACATGCAAATCTCACACGGACATGGCACATAACTCATTCAGATTTGTTCTATCACGACACTCCAGTCAAAGGAGTTAAGAAAATTTAAGAATTCACGATTTAAGGTATTTATCCTAGAATCAAGAATTTGAGCCTAAGCATCTCAACCAGAGTATTGACTATTCTCAAGGCATCACCAAGCTCATAGATATTGCTGCGATTACGTGCTTAGCCAAGTGATTCTTACTCCTAAAAATTAAAACTACCTACACCCGGTTCAACTAAAAACCCTTGAAAAAGAACAGCGACCCAAAGAAAAACCAAGGAGGAATTACTACACTACCTAAAAAAATTTTTTTGGTATTTTCTATAGACTTACTTTCCTCAAGAAAACTGTCTAGGAGATCCATCGTCGGGAAGAGTGCAACATATTTAGGTTTTTTTTTAAATTTCTACCTAAAATCAACTAACACACTAATAATAAAAACAAAACAAGAAAAAAATTCTAAAAATAAAAACAATCTAAAAACTAACAAGAAAACACAATAATAATAAAACAAGAAATTCTAACAAGCTACAACTAACAAAAATAAAACAAGCTAACACTACAAATGTCTACAAGTTCTCACCTCACACTTAAATCATGCATTGTCCTCAGTGCATGCACAATTAGACAAGACAAGAAATAAAAAGAGTAGGGTGCAAGAAAACTCCCTGGTCAAGCAGCATCGTCATCCTCTAACGCTCTCCACTCTTCATCATGTTCGTCCTCTCCATCATCACCATCTCCCTCTCCATCTGACTGCATTAGCTCAGCCTCAGAATGCTCTGGTGTGTTGACATCCTCATCAGCGGGGAGTTTGAATCGCTCTCCTACACCAACCAGCTGCTGAGCATGAGCATTGAGCGGGTATCACTGCTCCAAATCAGTCCTCTCCTCAGATGTGGCCGGGCGATCCCCTACCCGCAGTTGCAAATCCATCATCCCATAAAGATGGGCCATGAAACTGTCATAACGTGCATTACGCTTAGTACCTGTCAGTGTCCCAGCCTCACCTTTCAGCCGTATATTAGTGATGTCTGTTTGTCGGATGATCTGATCGATTGTGTGGTCATATTCAGGCTCTACCTCAACCCTCTCATGTTGTAGGAACCGGGTCAGGAAATTAAGAAATGGCATTCGATCAATCTTTTTACGCGTTCTCACTTGTACCATCTGGTAGCGAATCAGGTGACCCACATTCACCTTCTGCCCTGGAGAACACAGGTCCTCACACGGCTTACAAGTGTGTCATGATTTCAAGGTAGGACACGCGCGTTTATCAACTTGAGCCACACCTGAGCCTCCGCCTTCATCTTCTTCATAGGGAACCTCTTGTGACGATTCATTTCCTTGTCCTGAACCCATGCAGTAGTAAAGTCAACCCTACAAAGCGTGTGACTCAGCTCTCTATAAGTAGTCATGTTAATGAATTGCTCTAGTGGCTCCACAAGAACATTTGGAGTACCTAGAAAATCACATATGGCCTTGGCTGAAAAATCAATCAGGCGTCCATGGATTGGCACCAACTCTTCAGTGTCCAGTGGGTCAAACCCTGCATAGAATTCCCTGACAAAGTTGAGGTTGATGTCCCCTGTGTTCTTAAAAACATAGCTTAACTCCAGATCCTGGATGCTTTTCCAAATAGCCAGAATCTTTGCTTTCACACTACGTTCCTGGATAGCTCCCTCCGGATGGCTATGTTTAGGCCTACAGCGCTTGTACCAATCCATCATCTGTGGAGGTATGTTGTTTATGCCAAATTCCCGTTGGCCTAGGGGTTGTGGATGCATGGCAGCTGTCGTTTGGGCAATAGTCATACTAGAGGCAGCTTCTCCCCCATTTCTTCTCTTTGGAGGAGGTGCGGAGGTTGACTTTGCTTTAGCTTGGGCCGTTGAGGTAGACTTTCCCTTTCATGTGTCTTTTCTGGGAGGCATCTTCGTTCCTACACAGATAAGCAGTAGTCAGATAACGCTACATTACACACTACACACATAATCTTCCCAACTTGCCGAGGTTACTCAGACTTCACCTCATATTACCTTAACATTAGAATCACACTACAATATTTGGGCGCTCTGTGAGCCACCCGACACTTAAGTTATTAGTGGTGCATGATTACATAACACTAGATTACTAATCACGGAAACTCGGGATCCAAAGGGGACTAGGAATGCCATTGAGGCATTTCATCAAACACTTGACAAGCACTGGTGCCATGGGAGTTCTTATGGACTTGAGGGATTTCCTCATCCTCCAAAATTGGCTTGGGAGTTCCATACTACCCCACACAATTTCACAATCACATAACCATTCCTAAGGGGTTCAAGGGATTGGGGCACACAAACACAATAAGACCATGAAGAACAACCACCCATAATGAAGCACACCCAATAATGAAGAATAACCCACAATGAAGAACAACCACCATTCAATTTATGTACCCAACTCGAAATTACCAAGAAAAGAGATAGAATCATACCTTCGAAGCTTTGTGAGAAGTAGATTGCCTTAGAATTTCAGATGAGTGTGAAAGACTAGCAAGATGAAACTTGGCCTCTATGTGGATGGTGATTGTGTGTGGGTGAACAAGCAATTTGTGTAATGTGTTTGTATTCTTGTGAAATTTCTTGTAGAGCTTGGTGTGTGTTGGTTGAAGTAAGGTTAGGGTTTGCTTTGTAGAGTGTTCAGTGAGTGACGGCGTGTTTGTGATGTTTGTTTGACCAAAATAAGAAAAAATAACTTAAAGAGGGCAAAAAAAATACCTGGCATTTGTCAAGCGTCGCCAACCTAACGCCTAGATAACCCTGGTGTTAGCAAGACGTCGCCATCCTAAGGCCTGGCTGACCCTGGCTTTAGCCAGGCGACGCCAGCCTAAGGCCAGACTGTCCCTGGCGTTTTCCTGACTTCGCGTGACATTGAAACCTTGCTCAACTCGCCCAAACTCACCTGCAAACTTGTTAGTATCTAAAAACAAAAAGAAAAATTCTAACTACGCTAAAAATCAACTATGAATTGGATTTCCTCCCAACAAGCGCCTTAGTTGACTTCGTAGCACGACGAATACAACAGATCAACGGGTTGCCTCCCATGAAACGCCTGATTTAACGTTGCGGCTTGACGTAGACAAGCACATTTAGAGTATGCTCAACATGATAGGCTCGATCAAATGGGTCATTGACTCTACATTTGCTTCATCAATGCCCACATAATGTTTTAATATATGCCATTGACTCTAAACGTGCGAAAGTCATTATCCGCAACAATATCTACGGCACCCGTGGGGTGAATTTCAACCACACTAAAAGTCCCTAACAATCGGGATTTTAATTTGCCCGAAAATAACCTCAGTCTTGAGTTGTATAGAAATACCGTATCTACGGGTTTAAAGCTCCACTCAATAATATTTCTATCGTGTATCATCTTCATTCTCTCCTTGTATAATCTTATGCTCTCAAAAGCGTGATATCGGAACTCTTCAAGCTCGTGCAACTCCGTTACTCTACTTGTTCCCGCAACTTCAATATCAAGATTCAACTATCTCAACGCCCACCAAGCTCTATGCTCCAACTCTACCGGTAGATGACACGCCTTCCCAAATACCAACTTGTATGGCGACATGCCGATTGGATTTTTGAAAGCGGTTCGATAAGCCCAAAAGTGCATCATATAACTTCCTCGCCCAATCTGTTCTAGTAGCATTCACAGTCTTAGTCAACACACTCTTTATTTCTCTATTCGAGACTTCCACTTGCCCGCTTGTTTTCGGATGATATGGGGTGGCCAACTTGTGGTGTACATCATACTTCTCTAAAGACTTAGCGACGGCTTGATTACAAAAGTGAGTGCCTCCTTCACTGATTATTTCCCTTGGAGTGCCAGATCGGGTGAATATGTTCTTTCTCAAAAAACCAATTACCCCGTTTGCATCATTTGTAGGGAGTTCTGCAGATTCCACCCATTTTGACACGTAGTCCACAGTGACGAGTATGTACTCGCTGCCATATAAGTGGATGAAAGGCCCCATGAAATCGATCCCCCATACTTCAAACACTTCTACCTCCTAAATTGGGTTCATAGGCATCTTACGTCGGCAGGAAATATTCCCGGTTCGTTGGCATTCATCACACCTTTTTATCCATAAATGTTCATTTTTGAACAGTGTTGTCCAGTAGAAGCCCGACTCTAAGACTTTTGCAGTAGTCCTTACTCCACCGAAGTGCCCACCATATGGTGACGCATGACATGCCTGCAAAATAGAAGACTGGTCTATCTCGGGGATACATCTCCAGATCATGTTATCAATATAAAACCTGAACAGATAAGGCTCATCCCAATAATACATACGACAATCACGAAAGAACTTTTTCTTTTGAACAGAGGAAAGGTCATAAGGAACAATACCGCTCGCCAGATAGTTTGCAATGTCTGCATACCATGGAGCTTCCTCAAGACTCGTGGCTAGTAGTTGTTCATCTAGGAAAGTTTCCAGAATCTCTTCTACCTCAGCCTTTTTTCTTAGCTCCTTCCATCCTAGAAAAATAATCAGCTACTTGGTTCTCCGTCCTCTTTCGGTCACAGATTTCCAAATAAAATTCTTGCAGCAGTAGCACCCATCGAATCCCGCGCAGTTTTAACTCATTCTTCTCGATTAAGTACTTGAGAGCAGCATGGTTAGTATAAACAATTACCTTCGAGCCTATTAGGTATGACTTGAACTTGTCAAATGCAAACATTACTTCCAGCATCTCCATCTCGGTCACAGTGTAATTTAGTTGGGCTCCACTCAGCGTTCTACTTGCATAGTGTATTGGATGCATGATTTTATCCTTTCGTTGCCCAAGAACTGCTCCCACAGCATAGTCACTCGCATCACGCATCAGCTCAAATGGTTGCTCGCACTCGGGGAAAACTATGATAGGTGTTGTTACCAATCTCTTTTTTAATTCCTCAATACCCTGTAGTTATCAGAAAACACAAAAATGTGATCTTTTTCAAGCAATTTACACAAGGGGTTAGGAATTTTGGAAAAATCTTTTATAAATCTCCTATTGAAACCGGCGTGCCCAAGGAAACTTCTGATTGCTTTGACGGAAGTGGGTGGTGGAAGCTTTTCTATCACATAAACCTTTTCACGATCCACCTCAATACCTTTACTTGACACTAGGTGCCCCAAGACTATACCTTCATGTACCATGAAATGGAACTTTTCCCAGTTGAGTACCAGAATAGTCTCGATACACCATTTCAAAACTCTTCTCAAGTTCACAAGGCAATCATCGAATGAGTTCCCCACCAGTGAGAAGTCATCCATGAAAACCTTCATTATCTCCTCTACCATATCTTTGAAGATGGCCATCATGCACCTTTGGAATGTGGCGGGTGCGTTGCATAGGCCAAACGGCATTCTCCAAAAGGCATATATACCATAAGGGCAGGTGAATGACGTTTTCTCTCAATCCTCCGGGGCAATAGAAATCTGATTATACCCCAAGTACCCATCCAGAAAGAAAAGGTGAGTCCTTCCTACCAATCTATCTAGCATTTGATCAATGAATGGCAGTGGGAAATGGTCCTTCTTGGTAGCCAAGTTCAACTTCCTGTAATCCATACAGATTCGCCAACCTGTGGCTGTTCGTGTAGAGATCAATTCGTTCTTCTCATTTTTCACTATCGTCATACCCCCATTTTTTGGTACACACTGCACTGGGCTAACCCAGTTGCTATGAGAGATGGGGGAATATGATTCCCGAATCTAACCACTTAATCACTTCTTTCTTTACCACTTCTTTCATGTTGTGGTTCAACCTTCTTTGATGTTCTCTGGAAGGTTTGTGCCCATCTTCCAGTAAAATCTTATGCATACAGAGGCCGGGTTGATCCTCTTGATGTCAGCAATGGTCCACCCAATTGGAGTCTTGCACTCAGTCAGTACCAAATCTATTCTACCTGCACAACTAATAAACTAGATGAGATAATAACAAGTAAAGTTGAGCTAGGTCCTAAGAATGCATACCTGAGATGAGATGCCAGTGGTTTTAGTTCCATCTTTGGTGGCTCTTCTATTGATGGCTTAGCTGGAGGAGTTTTTATTTCCTCTTAGTGCAGGGGCTCAAATTCGAGCTCCCTTATCCAAAAACCTTGTCCTTCAAGAGCAAGTACCCACTCTGCCAAGTCTTCTCCATTGGCTTCATCAAAATTCATGAGACAGGCTGCTAGAGGGTCTTTAGTGTTCAATGTCTTATCTTCTTCCTCCAAAATTACATACACGACATCTATTAGAGAGCAATTAGCAAATTCACTTGGTCTCTGCATAGATTTCTACGCGTTGAATGTTATCTCTTCATCATTTAACCTCATCTTGAGCTCTCCAGTTTCATAGTCAATCAACGCTCTCTCAGTGGGCAAGAATGGTCTTCCTAAAATTATGGGAAATTCCTCGTCAACCGGACAGTCAAGGATGACAAAATCTGATGGGAACACAAACTTCCCAACCTGTACAAATACATCATCTATAATCCTAGATGGCCTCTTCATTGTCCGGTCAGCCAACTGTAGTAACATAGACATGGGTCTAGCTCTTCCAATGCCTAGCCTTTTGTAGATAGCCATGGGCGTGAGGTTTATGCTTGCCCCCAGATCACACAGTGCCTTAGCAAATGCATAGTTGCCTATCGTACATGGGATTATGAAACTCCCTAGGTCAGACAGCTCCTCAGCTTTGGGTCTCGTCACAATAGCACTGCAGGTCTGAGTCAGTGTAACTGTGGCCAAATCTTCAAATTCGAACTTGCGGGACATCTAGTCCTTTATCATCTTCGCATAACTAGGCATCTCCTTTAAAGCACCAGTCAATGGAATGTTTACCTTAATTTGCTTTAACATATCCAAGATTTTCTTGTACTACTCATCATTCTGATACTTGGCCAATCTCTGTGGGAATGGTGCTAGAGGTCGCTTCTTCCTTGTGATTTGATTTTTTTTCTTGTTCAGGCACTGCTTCTACTGTCAGTTCCGGTGCAACCTCAGTCTCTATTACAACCTCTTCTTCTTTGTTGATGTTCTCTTGCACATGTTTTATCGTAGCCTCAGTTAACCCTGTTGAATCATCTATCTCAATGATTACTGGCACCAGTGTCTCAGTCGGTCTGCTTTCGCGAGCAATTTCTTGCTCCAGATCTAAGTCTCTACCATTTCGGAGACTCATTTCTATCAGCTGCTTCAGGCCCTACTCTTTTAGATTAATTTGCGTGTCTACAAGTAACATCCCGTGGGGACGATTATTTAGGACATAGAAATCTATCCCAATTGGATCTCAATATTATTTATCGTTGATCCATGTGAGTCTACTCTGTTAGTTAGTTTTCTAGTAGACCCAATCACTTGTTTTATAATTCCCTCACGTTTAGCAAACCCATCTTCATGTCTCACAGTCTGTTGTTGTTGCGGTTGTTGATAAGCCTGCTGCTGATATTGCTAGTTGTAACCTTGTTGCCTTTAGTAAGGCACCACTTGACCCTGTGGTCGTATAGCCCCAAGGTTATTGTTGTTGTTGTACTACTGCTGGGCTGGTCTATATTGTTGATTCTGCTGACCTCAATTCTGACTGCCTGATCTCTGGCCTCTATAGTTGGCCACATAATTCATGTTCTCCTGAAATTGTTGGTTATCACCTTCAGCACTCCACGAGCAGACATATGGTGATTAATGCATGATGTACATAAACCCCTATTAGTTGCATCAACTATGTGTACCTGCTGCTTCTGGTCTGATTCATTAACCTTTTTGGTGATGATGCTCATTTGTGTCAGTAGAGTGGCCATATTTTCAGCTATGGAGTTAGTCAGGTCTAAATCCACTAAGTGAACCACAAGAGTGATTGGAGCGTTTCTTGTTGTCCATAATTTGTTTTGTGCCATCCTATCAAGTAGGATCTTGCTTTCTCTGAATGTTTTGCTCAAAAATGCTCGACCAGCTGAAGCATCAACATTGGCTTTCAAGCTATCTGCCAAACCCATGTAAAACCTCTGCCCCAACATTTGCTCTGGAATACCATGATGTGGACACGTAACTAGCAGATCCTTGAACCTCTCCCACGTTTCTTGTAATGTCTCTGTTGGTTTCTGTCTGAAGCTCAATATCTCATCAATTTCTTTAGTAGTCTTGTTGGGTGGGTGAAATTTGTTCGAAAATTGCTTCACTAATTCCTCCCAAGTGGTGATGGATTTTATGGAGAGTGAATTAAGACAAGTCTGAGCCGCTCCCGTCATTGAGTATGGAAACAACAACAGTCATATAGCTTATGGTGTCATGTTATGTTGCCTCTGCATGTCACAGATTGGCAAGAAATTCTTTAGATGCTGCTTAGGATCTTCAACGTATGACCTAGAGAACAGTCCCTTGTTCTGCAACAAATGTAGAATGTTATTTGTGATTTGGAATGATGTTGCTTGTATCTGAGGGACTACAATTACAGTTGCTAAGTTGTCAGCAGTGGGATGTGCCCAATCATACAGTGCTGCTTCTGGCACAAGAGGTACCACACACTGATTGTTTGGGTCATTCTCGTTGTTTCTATTGTTTAGATGATCGTCTTCCATGTCTGGTTCGATTTGTTCTAAGAAGTTCTGTTGTTTGCACGATTCAATGCCTTGAAAACTTTCTCAGGATCTGATAATGCTTCAAACAACTCACAAGTTCTTGAGGAGTTTCTAGGCATGTACCTGTAACACCCAAGCCTACAAACGTTAGAATTTCAATGATCAGTTTATATTGAAGAATATTGACTACACTAAGAATTCTTGCACTTTCTTTTAACTGCAATCAATAACACAGTTAATTCCCCGGCAACGGCACCAAAATTTGATCAAGCCCAACTATGACTTATAAAAAGGACAAAGCGCTCGCTGCAAATATATTCCAGTTAACAAGTCCGGAATCGAATCCCATAGGGAATTAACCTATCAATCACTTCTATTAGACTCATAGAAATTCACGTATTCAATATTCGGAGATATTTAAGTAATAAGTTGGATGTTTAGTAACAAAATATTATGTAATGAAAATGCAATGATTAATGACTAACTACTAACGGTTTGTAAGCAAGAATGGGAATGATCTAAGGTTCTGATTTCCCCTATTGTCGGAATTCTTTGCGCTATGTTTGCTATAAATTTGCCTAAGTCTTCTCTATCGATCATGAGCACTCTGACTTTCGTAGCTCTCTCCCGAGTAATTACAATAATATACTAGACATATTCTCCCGAATTGTGCTAGCTAGCCTTAAGTACAGCTTACTTAGATCGCACCCAAGGTTTTGTTCTCCCTAATCCCACCTTTAAACCCTTCATATTGATCACTCATATACGTTAGGAGTGATGATGTTCAACAACTACCTAAATATGAACTCTCTCCTGAGTAATTCACACTAAATAGGAAAAGTTAATTGAGAGCCCTTCAATCAACAGCAATAAGCATATAGTTGAACAAATAGAGATAATACTATGGAAAATCTATATTATCATAACGAGAAAATCATCCTTCAACAAGTTCTATCAAAACCCTAGATTATGCGTTTAGCTACTCATATTCATAGTAACAATATTCAAAGAAATTTGGATAATTAAATTATAGAGTAAAGAAAGAGGGATGTAGAAATCAATGATTCGAACTCCCAAGTAGTGTTCCACTAGCTATTCTTGCCTCTGGTTGTAAAAGTCCTTCAAAATGGCATTTTTAGGTCTATTTATATGTTTGGGACAAGCTCTAAACGTGTAGGTGAACTCCTAGTCAAGCCGGGAAACAATTAAAATCTTAAAAACTCATACTAGGATTGGCTTTAGGCCTGGCGTTGCCTGGCTAACGCCAGCCTCTGACTGGCTTTAAGCTGGCGTCGCCAGGCGAACGCCTGGTTGGGCCTGGCTTTAAGCTGGCCGCACCAAGCTAAAGCCTGGTCGAGCTGGCTTTTGCCTGACTTCTCCTTTTCACCTTTCTCGAGCGCACTTTCGTCGTTTAGGCATCCCTTTAGCTCTACTTTCATTTTCGATGCACCTACACATAAAATAAATTCCATTACGTCAAACAAAGTGTAATTTAACATTAAAGCATGTAAAACGCAAAGCATATAATGTGCAAAACCATGAATTATAGCCGCAACATCATGTATCACATGTATACATGTGTAATACATGTGTCACAGAAGAATCCTTTGGACTCGATTTTAATTATGAATTTTGATACCAAATCACCTCCAATTATCTTTAAATTTTATATATTGACTCATCTATATGTTAATAATGAATTTCAACCATACCTATGGTAAAAAGTCTCTTTTGCCTATATATATATATAC
>NW_017671515.1:162349-195355 GCF_001879085.1 Nicotiana attenuata
CTTAATTCATTAAATTTCCTTTCCATTTTGCATCTAATATTGTTGATCACGCTTAAAAATATGAAAAATATTTTCGTATGATTCTTGGAAAGAAAGAATTTTTATTTTTTTTGAGTTTTAAATTTTATATGTGTTTAGTTAGTTTTGATAGACTTATAATTAATGACTAAAGGAAAGGTTGATAAATTAAGAGTAACTTATTTGGAGCATTTTTGTAAAACCTATTTTTGTAGTTATGTGTCAAATGTGGACGCAGAGAAATTTTATTCGCACAAAACAAAGTACGTGTGTGTTTCTTTTATTTTTGGACATGTAGTTTTATGGGCCCCAATTTTACCTCAACAAGCAAACTCTTTCTCTTTCCAACCTCTTAACTATTCCTGTTAATCGGGCCGGGTTGACCCGTTATCAAATCGCTTTAACCTGGGTCAGTCTGGTTTAGCCCGCTACTGTTCACTACTGGGCGGGTTGGGACGGGTTGGTAGGGGGCGGATTTTGGACGAACACGTTCTACTTAACGGTGCACTGAACCCGCGTAGCCCGTCGCCCATTAACAGGTTGTTAACGGGCTGCAGCCCGTTAGGAGCCCGGTTACCGTTGGTAATTTTTTTAAAAAAAATAAAATTAATTGGACCGTTCCCAACGGTCAAATTGAGAAATGACCGTTGGGGAACGGCCAGATTTTGCAAAACTGGCCATTTCGGCCCTCCCACCCCTAATAATTAAAAATTTACATTTTGAACCTTTTAAAATCTATTAATAGCCCCCCTTCTTCTTCATTTTTTCTCACAATTCACCCTTTTACTACTCTAATTCTCTCTCATGTCTCAAGTCTCTCTTGATATTATAGTTCTAAAATTCTCAAATCTCAAATTCTCAATTATTTATTATTTCAAGTTTCATCAATTATTTAGCTTAGCCATTACAAATTATTATTATCAAATATCAAGTATTCAAATGAAGTGTGGTATCAAGTATCAACTATCAACTATCAACTATCAAGTTTCGGTCTATCAATTGAAGTTTGATTTTTGATATCAGAAATTCAAAATTAGTGCGGCATCCGGAATTCCGGTACACTCGTTCCATCTCTTTCTCTTATTTGGTGTACACTTATTTTATTATTTAGAATTATTAATTTAATTTCTTAATTTAATTTCTTACTTTAATTTCTTACTTTAATTTACATAATGGATTTACTTAGAGCGGCCAAAAAAGCATGCACTAGTAGAGGTGGTAGTAAAAAAACTTCCAAAAGATCAAGAGGTGGTGTTGATTCTTCTAGTAGCTTACACATATTTCTGAAAGTTCAGCTGAAAATTTAAATATATTTTATGAGCGAATGCAAGAAAATTTTGGTATAGATTATGATTTAGATGATATTCAATCACCCGATAATCTTGAAACACTACCAACAACACCTGGTAATGCTAGTCAAACGCAAAATGTTAGGGGTGGAACAAGTAGGCCTCCTCTCCCTATTAAGAAGAATTGACGATTAAGAAGTAAGTGTTGGATGTTTTTTGAAAGACTAAAAGATCAAAAAATTATGTAAAATGAAAAATTTGTAGTGAACATTATAAACATGAGCCCGGTAAGGGAGGGGGAACGAGTCAACTTCGTAGGCATATGGAAGAGAAACACCCTCTTGATTGGGGAGTAGATGAGTCATCTGGGTAACAAAAACTTAACCCGAGTGCTAGGGGTTATGTGGTAAATACGATATTAAGAAAGATCGGGAAGAATTAGCTAAAATGATTGTTTTAGGTTGTTTACCTTTTAGTTTTGCTTCTTCACCGTATCTTGTTACTTATATTCAAAGAATTTATAACTCTATGTTTAAAGGTATTCCTAGAAGTACTTGTAGAGCTGACATCTTTAGGTTTTTTATACAATATCAGACATATATACGTTATTTGTTTGCAAGTCTTCCTTGTAAAGTTTCTCTTACTTCTGATATTGGTCGTGCCGTAAATGGAAATGATTATTTGACTGTTACATGGACTAAAACCAAGACTCATGCCTGAAGAAATAGTTACTAGGTGGAATTATACTTATTTATTCTTAAGATGTTGTTATAAATATAGAATGCTTATAACTGAAGTTGCTAATTCTCATTGTACCGATCCTAGCGGTTTGTTAACAACTAGAACTTGGGATGTAATTCATGATGTTGTACAATTTTTACAAAAATTTTATGTGGCTACACTTGAGTTTTCTGGAGCTTATTATCCTACTATTGCAAATGGTTTAGTTCATATTGCTGAAATTTCTCTTTTACTACATAATTTGAAGCAGAAAGAAGGATATGCTACTGTTGTTGAATCTATGCTAGATAAGTTTAAAAAATATTTCTACTGAATTCCCTATATTTACCTACTTGGTGCTATTTTAAACCTTACTGTCAAAATGATAAAGTGTCGCCAATTAATTAGAGCTTTATATACTTATATAGATATTGGACCAACTGAAACTCCTGATATAGACACTTGTATTTACGAGCTACACACACATTTACAAACACTCTCCACCCCCAATACCATAGCACTAAACTCAGGTCTAAGAACCTCATCTCAGCCAATACAAGCAATCCAACTAACAACTCATCACGGAACCACACAGATTCTTACACTACACAATTCGTACACCAAATCAACAATAACTCAATTATGCAGCACAAATAAAGGAAAACAAAGTAGAAGAATTATCTAACAAGTACAACATGTGTGACAACAAAAGTATAGGTCTTTCATCAAATCGCCCCACAGAGGGAAGACACAACACCAAATAAACACAAGGAAAGGGTATCCCACATAACATCCGCTGCGGCGTGCANAAATATTCCTTAAACTAATCCTTCAACATCTGGAACAACTATGGATGGTAATGATTGTGTTCAAGATTATCTGATTTGGTCTACACTAGGAGAGCATCAACAAACCAGTAGGAGAAATATCGATAAACTACAATTCTAGTTGCAAAAGTCACCAGAGCCCCTCACAAAGGATTTCTACCGCTGGGTTGGTGGAAGAACAACTCAAATCAATTTCCTGTTCTTTCGGCCATGGTTCGAGACGTGCTAAATGTGCCGATTTCAACAGTCGCATCAGAGAGCGCATTTAACCAAGCGAGGCAGCAGCTAGTAGATACCCGTCATTCATTGGGCAGCAACGCTTTGGAAATTCTAGTGTGCTTCAGAGATTGGATAAGAGCAGAACGGCGAAATCAAGGGCGTGCCGAGGTAGACGAAGAGGAGGACCAAGTAATTGGAGATATAACGGTTATGGTTCCGATTCAACCAATGCCGGAAACCTAGAACAACATGTTGACATGGAAGAACTTAGTAAAATGATGCAAAATATGTGATGTACTATTTCTTATTTTTATAGTTGTTGTAAACTTTTAATTTGCAAGTTCAAAAATAAAAATAAAAAATAAAAAAAGAACTTGCAAATTAATTTGAAGTATTAAGAATATAAAATGAAAGCCTTCGGAGTTTGTTCTTTATATATTGCCCATTGGTCTTATTAAATAATTTTTTGTAGCCACTTACTTTCTAATTTCAATTTTATAATTTTAAAATACAAATTTCAAATTTAAAACTTTAAACTTTAAATTTCAAAGTTTAATTCTAACCCTTAAAAGTTTGCAAATACTTAACTATCAATAACATTGAATAAGAAAAATAAAATTTAATTTAATAAAATTGTAGCCCGGCTTAGCCCGAACCCGAACGGACCCTAAAAAACCTGAAATTTCCCAACCCGCCACCAGCCCGTTTTCCCAGCCCGCTAAACAGCCCGTCCGCTAACCGAACGGGCTGGAGTTTTTCCGTTCAGCCTGTCCCAACTCGCTCGATAAACACCTATACTCTTAACTCAAGTATATCCTTCCTTTTATCTCCTCTATGATATTGGACGGCGCAAAACATGCTAACAATTTTCAAGAACAATTTTGCACAGTTATACTCTATTGTATTTGCCATTCTTCATAAGCATAATTTAGCATAGAGTTTGAGTTCAATCAATTGTAACACGCGTGTTCCATTCTTTCAGAATAGGTGACATTGTGAAGTTTGAGAAATTCATTTAATTCAATCAGTAGTATACATGTCTTGCTCTAAAAAGCCACCTATATTATTTTCTACAAAAAAGATTCTCTAACAATAACTACTCTGTATAGGGTCAAATTTGACCCTCAGTATCTCTACGCCAGTGGGTACGCCCAATGAGTGTACGCCGGCCAACGTAGCGGGTACGACTCGGCCGTGAGGACCAAAGCGACGTCGTTTAGAACTCAGTGTCTATACTAGGGAGACGTTACCTATCTCTGTAACTTTTTGATTCTTTCGAGGAAGGTCTCCTGTTATATAAAGGAGACCTCCACATTGTAAAAAGGATCATCTGATCTAATACAACTCTCTCATTTTTCTGACTTTCTCTCTCTATATCTCTACCTCTAACGAAAATATCTTATTGGTAAACATTATTACTTTGCAATATCAGATCCACGACAATATTATCATCTTTGCATCTCTAGGCTTATTATATTTGATTACGATTTACCCCTTTACTATTTTTTGATTGTTTTATCGCTTACAAAGTATATCGTTAACTTTTGAGCCAAACAATTTGGCGCCGTCTGTGGGGATTTCGAGAATCAAAATCATAGTATCCACCTAGAGATCAACCAACTAACACTCTCTACACTACACAAAAACAGAAAAATGGCAGAAAATAGCACAAGATCGAAAGCCATATTGGGTGTCACTACCAATCTCCTGGGCCCTCTCAACGAGGTCAGTGACGGTGGCATCCTGAATGCACCCCTAGCATCACACCAGGTGCAGAGATCTCACCTTCCCCATCCGAAGGCCTGACGATCTTGCACGAAAAAGGAGCTTCCACATCTGCGGCTATGGAAGCACCCTCAGCAGTCAAAGAGCTACTGGAAAGATGGCTAACAAGCACTCTAAGTGGCTTGGTTGAGAGGTCACCGCAAAATAACATGGTATGTACACCAACGGTAGGTACCACTGTTGCCGTGGGCGAACCGGAAGCTACACTAGTAAATAACAGGCCCATCGAGACACAGACCAGCGATGGCACGCTAACAGCTATCCTAAAGAAGATGGAAGAAATGGGAAATGAAAACAAGGCGCTCCGTGGTCAGATGAAGGAACATCAGGAGAGGGTCGACAAGATCCCCGGTGCTCCCAAGTTGCTACCAAAACGCGACGTGGGAAGGTTCGTTGAACAACCATACACCGAAGAAGCTGCTCCTCACTCCACCCCAAAAACCTTCAAGATGCCACCCTACTTAAGGGTATATGACGGAACCACAGATCCCGAGGATCATCTGATCCACTACGTCACCGCTGTGAAGGGCAACGACCTATCGAAAGAACAGGTACCGTCGGTACTGCTGAAGAAGTTTGGCGAGACGTTGACAGAAGGGGCCTTAACATGGTACTCTCAGCTACCGGCTAAGGCAATATCAACGTTCGAGGAAATGGCGGATAAATTCGTCACAGCCCATGCAGGCGCGAAGAAAGCGGAGGCCAGGGTCAACGACATCTTCGCCATCAGGCAAAACACAGGAGAGGGACTCAGGGACTTCCTGGCAAGGTTTAACATGGTAAGGATGAGTCTACCAAACGTATCGGAAGGTATGGCAGTCGCCGCTTTCCAGAACGGGCTAAGCAGAGATGGTTCGAGGGCAACCAAGAAGCTGCTGAGCCGCCTCATGAAATATCCCCCTACCACATGGGAGGAAATCCACAACGCCTATTGCGCCGAGGTACGAGCGGACGAGGATGATCTTAATGGGCCGATCCAACGGCTAACAGCGATATACTCAGAAACGAGGAGAGATCGACGGAACGAAGGACGACGAGAACAACTCCCCCGCTCCAACAGAGATCGACACCAGCCATACACCAGATCCTCCCATCCGCCACCAAGGCATACAGACGCACTACAGCGACACGTCGCCCCACTGCGAAACGAAAGAGGTACGCCCCCTTTATTAACTGCCCATAACTTTTGTGTATCTCCTTCAGAGATAGTGTACGCACTGGAGAAGCTAGGCACCAAGGTGCATTGGCCGCAGAAGATGAAATCAGACCCTGCCACAAGGAAATCGAACGCCCTATGTGAGTTCCATCAGGAACGAGGACACAAAACCGAAGACTGCATAGGCCTACGGCAAGAGGTGGTCAGGATGCTGAACCAGGGATACCTGAGGGAGCTACTCAGTGACAAAGGAAAAATCAACTTTGCACGCGGACGGGAACAACTCCACGGGCCGCCGAAGCCACCTTCCCCAGCGCGCACGATAAACATGATCGTCGGAGGCGGCGACGAATCAGCGATCAATCACGTCAAGCTCGCCACCACACACAGACTAAAGCGGACCATCGCCCATGAACGGTATGAGGACTTCGAAGATTGTATCACCTTCGATAAGTCTGATGCCGACGGTTTGTCTTTCCCTCATTATGATGCTTTAGTTATCACTTTACGTATCGCTGATACGGATGTTAAAAGAGTCATGATCGATGACGGAAGTGGCGCCTGTATTATCCACCCAAGGGTCCTCATACAAATGGGACTCGAGGATATGGTAATACCGCGCTGCATAACACTAACCGGTTTTAACAATGCAGTGGAACGGACGTCCGGAGAAATAGCACTGCCCGTCTTAGCGGGAGGAGTCACGCTGGAAACAACTTTCCACGTGATGAACCAAGAAACGGCGTACAACGTCATCATAGGACACCCGTGGATACACGCCATGCGAGCGGTCCCTTCAAGCCTCTACCAAGTGATCAAATTCCCTACCCCATGGGGAGTATTCAGTATTCGAGGCGAGCCACGCACCGCACAAGAATGCTACAAAATAGCCCAAGACTGCGCCCACACCCAACAGCTAAAGGGGCCGAGCACGGAGGCATAACAATTAGCCGTGTCGGGAACTAAGGTCAACCCGACAACGGACGTCATCAAAGACCCCGACGTCGTGGAAGCCTGCAAAGCAACGGTCGAAGACCTCGACCCAGTCCAATTGGATAAAACCGATCCTACGAAGAAAGCCTATATCGGGCAAGGTCTCGCCAACCCAAGTAAGTATTGTGAATTCTTAACTAACCATGCAGATTGCGAGACATCGCCTCCCACAAGCTGAATGTCGATCCATTACATCCGCCCGTGCGACAGATGAGGAGAAAATTCAAC
The DNA here is from genome assembly GCF_001879085.1 of Nicotiana attenuata. Classification (NCBI taxonomy): domain Eukaryota; kingdom Viridiplantae; phylum Streptophyta; class Magnoliopsida; order Solanales; family Solanaceae; genus Nicotiana; species Nicotiana attenuata. The sequence continues at coordinate 169,585 of NW_017671515.1, forward strand.
GCCGCCATCAATGAAGCGGTCGGTAAGGAAGTAGACGAGCTACTGGCCAACGGCTCCATCAGAGAATCAAAGTACCCCGAGTGGGTCGCCAATGTTGTCATGGTCAAAAAGAAAAACGGGAAGTGGAGAATGTGTGTGGATTTCACCGATCTGAACAAGGCATGCCCAAAAGATTCATTCCCACTACCCCACATCGACCAACTGATCGACGCCACTGCAGGACATGAACTACTGTGCTTCCTAGACGCCTACTCCGGCTACAATCAAATCATGATGGCCGAGGAGGACCAAGAGAAGACAACTTTCATCACCCACCAAGGGACTTACTGCTACAAGGTAATGCCCTTCGGGCTCAAAAATGCGGGGGCTACATACCAGAGACTGGTAACCAAAATGTTCAAAGAGCAGCTCGGTAAGACTATGGAAGTCTATATCGACGACATGCTGGTAAAGTCGACAAGAAAAGAGGACCACATCGACCATCTGAAAGGAACCTTCGAGATACTGAGAAGATACGGGATGAAACTGAACCCCGAGAAATGCGCCTTCGGTGTGGCATCAGGGAAATTCTTAGGGTTTCTCTTATCACAACGAGGTATCGAAGTCGATCCAGATCAGATCAAGGCGATAGACGCAATACCAGAGATACTGAACAGCAAAAAGCAGGTGCAAAAGCTGACGGGGCAAATAGCCGCCTTGTCTAGGTTCATCTCACGGTCCTCCGACAGATGCCACAAGTTTTTCAATGTGCTAAGAAAGGACAATGGGTTACAGTGGAACGAGGAATGCGTCGAGGCCCTAAGGAAATTGAAAGCGTACCTGTCTTCACCGCCACTACTAGCCAAAGCAAACCCAGGCGAACCACTACTGGTGTATTTGGCCGTATCCGAGGTCGCCGTCAGCGCAGTCCTAGTTCGCGAAAATGAAGGTACACAATCTCCTATTTACAATATTAGCAAAACCTTAGTGGACGCCGAAACACGGTATCCACACCTTGAAAANCCAAAGGGCTATGGCCCGAGCTGCTACCCGAAGTGTTATGGGCACACAGGACCACACCCAAATCCAGCACGGGGGAAACACCGTACTCGCTGGTCTACGGAACCGATGCGGTCATACCCGTCGAAGTCGGCGAACCAAGCCTAAGATATTCGCACACCAGTGGAACAGAAAACGACACAAACAGGCTCCAAGACCTCGACGAGGCTGAGGAAAGAAGAGAAATGGCCCATATCAGAATGGTAGCCCAAAAGCAACAAGTCGAAAGATACTACAACAAGAGGGCCAAAATAAGACCACTCAAGGTGGGAGACTATGTCCTTAAAGCCAAAACATTAGCATCCAAAGACCCGAGTGAAGGGAAACTGGGCACCAACTGGGAAGGACCCTACAAAATCACAGCAGTAGCCAGCAAAGGCGCATTCCAGTTGGAAACAATGGAAGGGAAAACACTCCAAAACAACTGGAACGTTACTCACCTCAAGTATTTCAACTTCTGAAAGGCGTCTCCCGAGTCGTACTCTTTTTCCCTTACCCGAGTTTTGTCCCAATTGGGTTTTCTCGGGGAGGTTTTTAACGAGGCGACAGAGGGGACACCTGGAGATATTTGAGAAACAAGTTTATCATATCAACCTCTCCTTACGACCTCCAGGCCGACATGATAAAGGGACTGGACTAGCTTGATCTCCAATGTATGAAAGGCTACGGCCATCTCCAATGTATGAAAGGCTACGGCCATCTCCAATGTATGAAAGGCTACGGCCATCTCCAATGTATGAAAGGCTACGGCCATCTCCAATGTATGAAAGGCTACGGCCATCTCCAATGTATGAAAGGCTACGGCTACCTCCAATGTATGAAAGGCTACGGCCATCTTCAATTATATTATGGCTAAGGCCATCGCCGCCAACAGTCGACCTAGATTCGACTACAGCGAGTAAACGACTCGACAACAGTCGAAGTCGCCTACATGGCTAAGGCCATCAATTACATTATGGCTAAGGCCATCGCCGCCAACAGTCGACCTAGATTCGACTACGGCGAGTAAACGACTCGACGACAGTCGAAGTCGCCCACATGGCTAAGGCCATCAATTACATTATGGCTAAGGCCATCGCCGCCAACAGTCGACCTAGATTCGACTAAGGTGAGTAAACGACTCGACGACAGTCGAAGTCGCCCACATGGCTAAGGCCATCAATTACATTATGGCTAAGGCCATCGCCGCCAACAGTCGATCTAGATTCGACTAAGGTGAGTAAACGACTCGACGACAGCCGGTCACCTACACGACTAAGGCCATCAACTGTATAACAGATAAGGCCATCGACGCCGATAAGTCCCCAGCTCGACTATAACAGCGTCTAACTCGAAGATAGTCGAAGTTGCGCACACGGCTAAAACCATCAACAAAGCTAAGGCCGAAAATAAAAGATACAGAAAGAAAAGAACAACAAAAGTATAACTTCCATTATCATCCAAGAATGCATGTACAAAAAGGACCCATTTACATTTCCAAGTACAGCAAAACAAAATAAATACAAGTCCTAAGGGGCCTCGCCATCCTGATCAAACGCCTTCCGACGGATCGCCATCTCGTCCGCCGCCGTCCTCTGCCTGATAGGCCGCAGAGATCCAAGTGCCGGATTCTAGACGGTTGACATCTTCGGAGTTATAGCCCGCCCGGTCTGGGGAATCAGAACTATACCCACAAGTTTCACGAGCGACACGGACTATGCGCCGCTGCTCTTGAACCTCTGCCTCGGTAGCTCGACCCGAAGCTAAGAACTCCTCGAAGACGACCAATCTGGCCTCGGCGTATACCCACATATCATGCGCCTCACGACGCGCATCCTCACTAGGCCTTGACGCAGCAGTCCGCTTGAGGACTTCAATCTCAGCCGCCTTGACATCAAACTCGGAGGTCAAAGCGGCAACCTTGACCCGCAAATCAGCAGTTTCCGCCGCTACCCCTCGGCCAACCTCCAACTCTTCTTCTTTAGACTGGAGAAGAGTCTCCAGCTCAATATTTCGGGCCAGGGCGGCCATCAGCTGCTCATCAATATGCTCTAACTCGGCCACCCTCCTTCTCAGCTGGGCCTCCGACTCCTCCAAACCCTCACGAAAAACCCGAAATTCCGGGTCTTGCTTGAGTAGGTCCACCAGCGGTTGATGCTTGACTCGGCACCGCCGATATTTCATTACCACCTTGTTAAAGGTGGCTGCCTTCCTTTGCGCTCGCCGCCCCCTCTCTATCTCCAAAATGAGAGTCTAAAAAAAAGAGAGGAAAAGGATGAAGGGCAAGTCAGCATGTATCAAAATTTATTTTACGATACACGAAGAGAATCGAAAAGTACCTGTAAGGCCGCACCGGCAACCCTCCGGGATAGTTCCTCGTCGCTAACCCCTTGTAACGTTTCACGCTCAGCAGCCGCACATAGTAGGGTCATATCCGCTACGGCCTGCTCGCTGTGTTGCAACAGGTTATACCCCCCCCCCCCTCCAGGATCAGAATTCGATGGTTGGATCTACCTACCGCCATCCCAACACGAGCCGGACCCCGCGTTGACGCTTCTGCATCTGCCTGGGCGACCTCAGGGCCCACCCTCTCGGCACCATTATCCGCCCCTCCAACGGCAGCCGACGAGCCGATTTCCGGAATGCGTGTTGGCCTGGCGTCAGGAATAGCCCCCCTTTGGGGAGCCTACCTCCCGGAACGGATGGCATCCGCCATAAAAACAGGCCTTGACTCCCGACGAGCCTCACTCGCCCCCTCATCTACCGTGGCTACCCCCTTGCCGGTTATCAACCGACGTCTCTTTCTTTCCGGCGTCTCCTCACTATTAGAGGACCCCTCCACAGCCCGAGGGGATGGCATCGAAGGAGTCGCTCCCCTCGCGGACGCCGCCACAGGCAGCGGTTGAGGAACCTCCGTGGCGTCATCACTAGGCGAACCGCAGGGTATGTATCCACCTTCAGAATCGGTCCCCGCCCCAGGTAGGATGACGACTCTCTTTTTCTTCTTCTTAGGGGCGCTCCAACCTGCCAAACACGAACAAGTCAGGTAACAAACACGTAAGGAATCCCCAAACCATAGCCAAAGAATTACCTGACGAGCCGTACTGTCGAAGAAAGGCAGCCCAGGTACGGCACTCCTCCGCATAGGGTATTATTCTTCCCACCCACGATTTAGTGTCATCAACGAGCTGGGGTGGAGAAGCCCTCGCTGCGAATAAAAAAGAGAAGAAAGAAAAACAAAGGTCACAATGGCCGTATGGTCGAAAGCGCAAGCGGCACTGAAATTTACAAATAAAAATACTTACGTTTTGGATTCCATTTTTCTGGGAAACCCTCGGGATTCGACACCAGGTGCTCCGTCCTGATGTAGAAATATTTACGCCAAAAACGGCGGTTGGGCTTATCATCGGCTTGAACGACCAAGCCCTTTGCGCCACGACCTTTCAACTGCAGCATGGTACCCCTCAGGTAACCAGCGCTGAACAACTGTAAGAGGTGGTGGACTGAGACGCTGCACCCAGCCCTGGCCGCATAGGTGGTCATGATACGGCACACCTTCAAAGTATAAGGAGTAAGCTGGGCCGGACACACATTGTAAAAACGGCAAAGCTCCTCCGCCAGAGTATAGACTGGAAGGTTGTAACCGATCAAAAACGGGTACTCGTAGAAGGCGCAATATCCAGGCCGGTGCACATTGGCATAATCCATCCCGGCCGAAACCATGTCCACGTGGTCCGGAATACAGTGCGTCTCTTGCAGCTCGTCTAAATGGGATTATAGCAAAACGCTGTGCTCCCAGGGAAGATCAAGGCTTTTAGTCAGAAAATCCCTGCGAACGTGCATCTCCTTCGGAAGGACATTGTCTATGCTGAGAGGAACAAGGGCCTTTTCCGCCTTTTCCCCTTCACCACCAGAAGATGGCGGAACCCTAGACGGGGCATTATCCTTGGCCTTTTTATTATTTTGTCCGCGTTTTGCCATGATTATACTACTTGAGAAACGAAGCACTGACTATAGGAAGTGTGGTTTCAACAGAAGTGGGAAAAAGTCCCGCACGAAATAACGGTTACAGGAAAGAAAGGCAAAAGGGTGTATCAGAAAATACTTTTCAGAGGCTTGAAAGTGGAATCAGATCAAGCCTTTCTCATACTTATAAGGATAAACTGCACAGGAATCGAAGAGTCATGATTCAAAACGTGCGCCGGAAACCAAAACGTCACTTCATCCTCTGAACCGCCTCGGGGGCAAATATAATGATGATGCTTACAGGCGATGACATCATTCCAAAAAGGAAGCCACGCGTCAGCGGCTCAACGGAGTCATATGTTTCACTTCATTCATATTTCCGCCCCCGGTCGAGGTCAAATTCTCCTATGACGAGGTTTGCATTTCCGCCCGCCGAAGACGCCCACCAAACGCGTCTCCAACGAGCGGAGGGACTAACTGTATAGGGTCAAATTTGACCCTCAGTATCTCTACGCCAGTGGGTACGCCCAATGAGTGTACGTCGGCCAACGTAGCGGGTACGACTCGGCCGTGAGGACCAAAGCGACGTCGTTTAGAACTCAGTGTCTATACTAGGGAGACGTTACCTATCTCTGTAACTTTTTGATTCTTTCGAGGAAGGTCTCCTGTTATAGAAAGGAGACCTCCACATTGTAAAAAGGATCATCTGATCTAATACAACTCTCTCATTTTTCTGGCTTTCTCTCTCTATATCTCTACCTCTAACGAGAATATCTTATTGGTAAACATTATCACTTTGCAATATCAGATCCACGACAATATTATCATCTTTGCATCTCTAGGCTTATTATATTTGATTACAATTTACCCCTTTACTATTTTTTGATTGTTTTATCGCTTACAAAAACTTTTGAGCCAAACATACTCCCTCAGCTCCAAAATAGGTGATTTTTTGTTGTTTTCAAACATTAAAAAATTCACTTTTTAATATTAGTTGACAATTAAATTGACCATATTAACATTTATTATCTCTTCACATAAACACTCCAAATACATACTCCAATATTATTTACTCCAAGGACAATGTAGGAAAAAAATAATTTATGTGGAGAAGATAGATAATTTAATCATAAAAACTTATAATTAACTGTAAAATGAATTACCGACATTTAATATGAGGATAGCAATTGATCTAAAGCTGTAAGTGCAAGTGATCGCCAACGGTAGTAACCCCGCATTCGTAAGAGAAAAACTAGTAATTAAAAGTCAATTAGAAAAAAAGGCATAGCCCTATATATATTTTAGTCAGATAGTGAGATACAATGCAGAACACTGCCATACTGAATTTCGTAGTGGACGAGAGATTTATCATCTTCCAAATGTCGTCCATGGAAGATTAACCTCTGCTTACAAAATTGAATCCCCTCCTTTTCTTTAATGGCGGCCTTAACATCTACAACGGTGTCATCAGCTTCAACCATTATCTTGAGTTTGGGACGGGTAAACAAAGCCACATAGATTTGTGTTATTGGTGCATATCGCAGGATTAAGTTAGAACCATTTTCGATTTCAGCGGAAAGAAGAGTCTGTGAATATCTTTGAACTCCCCCATCTTCATTCAACAATTTCTGTTTCTTAAACGGAATCCCTTTTTCCTCTTGAATGAATGCTTTCACTGCAGCTATACTGTCATTTGGTTCAACCATTAGGAGAAAAGCTTTTGATTCTGAATTATCACCTTTGTCCTCAAGTCTACACTTACGGGGTAAAATACATTCTAGTAATGAACGCCAATTAATCACGTCTTTTGTTAGGATCGAAAATTGGGTAGTGTAAAATTTAGCCAAATAATGTTATAATGACGATAACAAAGACAATATAAGTTGATAACAACCGTAATTAAAATATATAAAGAGGACACAATTTAACGTGGTTCGGTCAAATTGACCTACATCCACCAGCGGAGAGGAGCAAATTTACTATAGCAATAAGAGTACAAAGAGGTACAAAATTAGAGTAAATACTCTAATTAATCTCAAATACCCCCGAGAGAATAACCTCACAAGATCACTCCAAAGAAAGGGGATCAGACAAGTATTTCCCAACACTCAACTCTTACAAACAACTTTTAATAAAGAAGGATAGGAAGAAACAAGAAATGAAGACTCAAGTTTGTACGAAGACTCAAGTCTTGTTGGTGTGTGTAAAATTAACTGATGGCATTTTCTTTTATAGGCAAAAAACCCTTGGCCTCCAAGCTGTAAAAGTAAATATACAATGTGTGGAAATGATATCCACCACACAATGTAATATTTTTGGGTCCCAAAGAATATTGCCAACAAGGTCTACTATGCAAATAGGCTTATGCTTATGTGAGATGGATTCCATTAGCTAATTGGCCATATTACAAATCTCCACCTTGACCTATTTTTTGCTGATATAGGAAATTTGCTTCACCCTCTCCGCTAAAGTCCATATGGGCTAAATCATTGTTCATAAACAGCAATCAAGTTCAAGTAGAGCTTGAACTTCCCAATTAGAAGAGGCTTTGTGTACATGTCAGCATGATTGTCTCTAGTGGTTATCTTCTGAACAGAAACTTTTCCATCAGCAATGATTTCCCCGATAAAATAATAATTAATGTCAATATGCTTCGTCATCTCATGATATATTTGGTCTTTAGTCAAGTAATGCCACTTTGACTATCACAAAACATAGTAATATCACCTTGTTATAAACTGAGTTCAGCAATATATTCTGCTCCAGCAGTAGATGAAGTTACTACATGTTATAATGTAGCTTTTCAGCTGACATCATAACCACCAATGCAAAATACATAGCATGTTAGTGATCTTGTTTTGTCAAGATTACCTGCATAATTTGAATCTGCAAAACCAACCAAAGAGTTACTATTTCTCCCAAACTCCAAACATGTGTTTGAAGTACCTTGCAAGTATCTGAGAATCTATTTCACAGCCTGCCAATGTTCTTTACCAAGGCAAGCCATATATCGGCTCACTACACTAACTGCCTGGGAAATATCTGGACGTGTGCACACCATTTCATACATAATACTCTTGACTGCACTGGAATAAGGTACTTGTACCATATACCTCTCTTCTTCCTCTGAATGTGGGGACTAAGCAGCTGATAACTTAAAATGAGCAGCAAGAAGGGTACTAACTGGTTTAGCATCATTCATGCCAAACCTCTCCATAACTTTCTTCAGGGTCTGGAATAACATGTTGGCTCTTCGGTCTCTTTTGATCTCCATGCCAAGAATTTTTCTCGTTGCTCCCAAATCATTCATCTTAAATTCACTTTTTAGCTGACTTTTCAAATTATGAATTTCTGTCAAATTCTTTGCAGCAATGTGCATGTCATAAACATATAGTAATAAGTACACAGATGAACCATCATTTTAACTTCTGAAAGTAAACACAACTATCATACATGCTCCTCGAATAACCATGACCCAACATAAAGAAATCGACCTTTTGTACCATTATCTTGGAGACTGCTTTAATCCGTACAAGGATTTCATCAACAAACAGACATGATCATCGTTTCCTTTAATTTCAAATCCTTCGGTTTGATGCATGTATATGTGTTCCTCAAGTTCGCCATGTAAGAAAGTTGTCTTAACATCAAGCTGTTATAATTCCAAATCATACATGGAAACTAGGGCAAACAAAACACGAATAGAGGTATGTTAAACAACGGGTGAGAAAATATCATTAAAATCAACTCCTTGTACCTGACTATAACCCTTTGTAACTAATCGTGCCTTATACCTCACATTTTTAACCCCTGGAATGACATCTTTTTTTTTTGAAGCCCATTTTCAACCAACAATTCTCTTTCCTAATGGGGGCTTCACAAGAGACCAAGCACCATTCTTGTGGAGAGACTCTATTTCTTCATTTATTGCAATCAGCCACTTGGCTGAATCAGCACCAGAAACTGAATCTGAATATTTTGATGGTCTCCAATTTCTTTAGTTTCCTTTGCAACTGAAAAAGCAAATGCAACATAATCACCAAACCTTAATGGTTGTTTACTTTGTCTTCTTGGTTTATGTTTGGTTATAGAATAATCCTCTTCTTCCGGTTCAAGGAGTCTCAACTTTAGGAATTTTAGCTTTTGGCTCAACTTTTGGATTTTTAACTTTATTTTGCTCCAAAGTTGGTGATCTTGCTCAGAAGGAATGCCAATCTCAACCGCCACGTGCTTTTGTGTACTCTTCAATTTATCTGTATTACAAGAACTAGATGACTAATTTCTAGAATATAACATAGAGGATTCATCAAAGGTTACATCTCTGTTAATTATAAATTTTGGTGCCTTGGGATCAAGAAACCATAGTCGATATCCTTTCATCCCAAATGCATAACCAAGGAAAATGCACTTTTTGGCCCTTGGCTCTAATTTTTCATCATTTACATGCATGTATGCAGGACAACCAAATATCTTTAAATCAGAATAATTAGCAGGAGTACCTGACCATATTTCCTCTGGAGTCTTGAAGTTCAAGGGTGCATAAGGAGCACGGTTGACAATATAACAAGCTGTAGAGATAGCTTCTGCCCATAAGGCGTTTGTCAACCTAGCATTTGAAATCATGCAGCGAGCCATTTCCATAAGAGTTCTATTCATCCTTTCTGCCATACCATTTTATTGAGGATATATATATATATATATATATATATATATACGGCGTTGAGCAAAATTTGTTGAATTCATCATTACAAAATTCCAAGTCATTATCTGTTTTAAGTCGCTAAATCTGTTTTCCTGTTTGGTTCTCGATCAAAAATTTCCATTGTTTGGAAGTTAAGAAAACATCACTTTTACTTTTTAGAAAATAAACCCAAACTTTCCTTGAATAATCATCGTTGAAAGTTAACATATACTGGGCACCATTTTGATGGGGTACGTGAAGGACCCCAAAGATCATAATGAATGTAATCCAAAGTACCTTTTGTTCTATGAATTGCTAGAGATTTGAAGCTGACTCTTTTCTGCTTCCTGAATACACAAAGTTCACAAAACTCCATATTTTTGGTACTTTGGCCGCATAACAGACCTCTTTTGCTGAGGATGGTAAAAACATTTTCACTCATATGCCCCAATCACATATGCCACAATTGGATGATGTCAGAATCAGATTTATCTGATGTTAAAACTGCAACAGCACATGTAACAGTAGATCCCATAGAGTATACAACATATGTGCGTGTTTTCATGACTGATAACTAGGGATTTTAGCCTATCTTATGTTCCTTTTTTGCTTAGGTTTTAGATCAAAAATGTGTAGAAGTATTCCCAAAACTAACTTATTATGCTTGTTTGTAGTGTTTGGGAAAAATGAGGCAATAAAGTTCTAACTAGCTCATAAAGGAGTGAAACCTGCACAAATCCAAAGCTGAGCTAAAAGCGCTGACAGCAAAGAAATAGTGCGGCCGCAAAAGTTGAACCGCAGAGGCGAACATATTTACGCTCTCATCGGATTGAGGTTTAGAGAAGGCACTTTTGGTCTAAACAGAGACCACTGCCCGCGGTGAGATTTCGCGGCAGCGGAATTATTGACGCGAATGCGGTCCATATTCCGCTGAGGGAGAAAGTGAGAATCTGAGGACTGGAGTTTTGGGCTAAATTAAAGACTACGCTGAGGCGGTGGATTTTCCACTCCCAGCGGAATCAAGTCCATACAAGGCTCAAAAGAGGAGAAACGTGATCCACGCCTGCTTTTGCGCGGCCGTGGAAGTCACAGCACTGAGGTGCTCAATTTTACGTTGTCACCGGAACCTCCGTAGGGGCATTTTTGTCCAGTAATTTCAGCTGTATATAAATAGATCTTTTTAATATTTTTAGGGCGTCTGTTGTTTTGTGGAGCACGTGAACAACCGCTTTTTGCTCTTTCGAGTACTTTTAGAGCTTTGTTAACTATTAACCTTACATTCTACTCTTGTAATTACTTCTTATGGGTTATATTTATCCCAATCTTTGATTTCTTCCTTGATTATGAGTAGCTAAATCCATAGCTAGGGTTTTGACCCACCCCTAGTGTAGGTATTTCATGGGTCTTCAGTTTTAGGGCTTAAATATTTATGGGTTAATGATATTTAGCTTGATTCATCCTTTAATTGTTGAATTGGTGGTTGCAAATACTGATTTATGCCTTTTTGACTTAGGCTCTTCTTGAGAAAGAGAGACTTAGTCTAGGGAATTTAGGCTAACAAGGAAGTGGGGTGCATTCAAGAGATTGATAGCCCAATTAAAGGGTTAAACCTAGAGATAGTAATACCCGACTTGAGCCAATTTTGCTTGCATTGTTTGAACACTCAATTGGGCTTGAGAAAGCCAATTAGGGCAAAGTCACTCAAACTAGCGAGAGGTATAGAGTGAGTAATTGTGTGCAATGGTTATATCATGATCCAATTATAATAAGTTTGTCCTAAGTTTTAGACCCCGTTAGATACTCATCTAGGTGTAAGTCACTTCCCAAGTGCCTTTTTACCAATTGATAAAACTCTTACAAAAATATCACACATATCTTATTTTCATTCTTCATGAGTGTGAAAAGTAGAATATTAACCAAAACAAAGCATGATTGGAAGTGCAATTAAGAACATCGCACATAGCTAGATTAGATAGAAACCCAATTCCAAACCAATATTAGCTCTCTGTGGAGATCGATACCGATCCCTCGGGTAAAAGCTGCATCGACCACTCTTGCCATTATATTATGGTGTAGGGTTCGACCCGATCACTTTTTGGCATCGTTGCCGTGGAGCTAAACGGTTTTGGCTATCTATCTGACTAGTTTGTGTTTTTTCTCTTTCCTTTTGTTTTACTAATTTGTGTGAGCTAATCAATTCAGGTACAACATGGCACACAATGATCCAATTGGCAATGCTATTCCGGGGGAGGAGGTAGATGATAATGCATAAGATGAGGTGCCTTTAGTACCTCAAGGTCAAAGAAGAGGCCGCCAGGCCAATGACGACATTCTAGAACCTCCCCTCTTCCTCCACGAGTTATTCCCCGGGTGCTTCCACATGAGGGTTACGCAAGTGCAATTGTCCCACACCGGATTCGGGCGGGCAATTTTCAGATTACAAATGTGATGTTGACTTTATCGGAGAAACGAAGGTACTTCACATGCGCTCCCCATCAGAATGCATATAAACATCTTAAAGGCTTTGTGGATACCTGTTGGCATGTCGGAGGATGCATTGAGATTGAGATTGTTCCCTTTTTCAATTAGAGGGAAAGCTTTGGACTGGCTCGAAAGACTTCCCAACCGTTCCATCACTACGTGGGATGAGTTGGCCGACAAGTTTATAGCTAAGTTTTTTTCGCTGGGGCATATGGCGACTTTGAGAGATGAGATCTTGGCCTTCAAACAAGAACCTAATGAACCACTTCATGAGATCTGGGAGAGATATCGGACAATGGTGAAAGAATGTCCGAAAAATGACATGACCGAAGTAGTGATCCAGCAAACATTCTACCGTGGCATTAACACGACCAATCGGTGTGTAGTGAACCAGCTAGCAAGGGGAAATTTTATGAACACGCCTTATGCTGAGGCGTGTGAGATCTTGGACAAAATGGAAGATACTTCCTCAGCTTGGCAAAGTCGAGATAATGTGCCACAGAGTGATTCCACTGTCATTCACCTGCACAAAGAGCTTTACGACCATGGCCAGGCAATAGCAAAGTTGACTACAACAATGAACCAGTTGGCAAAAGCTGAATTGCAGCAAGTTCAAGCGCCAAGACAAGTAAATTGTATGGATGGTGTAAACATGTTGGTCAACAAGCGGCGATAAAGAGGTCAACAAAGTCAAGGAAATCCGGATCAATATGAGCAAAGTAGCAGTGGTTTCAACCAAGATGATGGGTATGATGAGCAAAGTGAAGAAGTTCAGTGTTCAACTACCAAGGACAAAGAGGCAACGCTCCTAACCAACAATACTAGTGGATATCCCAAGGAAATTGGGGGAATAAAAAACAACAAGGAAATATTAACCGGGGGAACAACAATCAAAATTGGGGCAACCAGAACAACCATGGCAACTGGAGTGGCAACAATAGCAATTGGGGAGGAAACAACAACCAAGGGGGTTGGAACAATGGCAATCAAGGGAATTGGGGGCAAGGCTTTCAAAGGCCTCTCATGTATCAACAACCAAACAACCCACCTCCATTTCCACCCCAAGATCCTAGCTCGTCAAACAATGAGATGGGAAGGATCAAGATGATGTTTGAGAAAATGATGAAAAGAACGCCGACTCTGATACCCAGTTGGCATCCCATAATACTTCAATCCGAAACTTGGAGGTTCAACTAGGCCAGATTTCGCAATCTTTGAACACTCGCCCTAAGGGGGCTCTACCTAGTGATACGGTAGTAAACCCGAATGGTGGGAACAATACCGGGCATGCAATGGCGATGATCACAAGAAGCAGTAGAGGTGGTTCAGAGAATAACTCCAAGTAAAAGGAAGTTGTGAGTGATGAGGTTGCAGTGCAAGATGATGATGTTCCAATAGTTGATGAGCAAGTAAGTGAAGAGAATTTGAATGCCGACGTGAGAATTGATATTAATGATAATGAGGTGGAGACTCAAAATGATGTGAACCCGTCTAGGGAACACGAGATAGACATGCCGAAAACGGTAGTGCCTAAGGCTAAGGATCCATTGCCAAGGCCTCCTCCACCTTACCCTCAAAGACTTGCGAAGCAAAATAATGAAAACCAATTCAAGAAGTTAATTGAGATAATGAAAAGCTTGTCGATCAATGTTCCTTTGGTGGAAGCTCTTGAGCAAATGCCGGGTTACGCCAAGTTTATGAAAGACTTGGTGACTAAAAAGAGATCTATGGATTGTGAGACCATCAAAATGTCTCATCAAGTGAGTGCGATTGTGCATTCGATGGCGCCAAAGTTTGAAGATCGCGGCGCTTTCACCATTCCATGTACCACTGGGAGTGCGGATTTTGCAACAGCATTGTGTGATTTGGGAGCGAGAATAAATTTGATGTCTTACTCTGTGTTCAAAACTTTGGGTATTGGTCAACCGAGAGATACTTCAATGAGATTGCAAATGGCCAATAGAACAATGAAGAGGCCGCTTGGTATTATTGATGATGTTCTTGTCCGGGTGGACAAGTTTATTTTGCCTGTTGATTTTGTGATTCTCGTTGTGAAGTCGACTATGAGGTGCCTATAATATTGGGAAGGCCTTTCCTAGCAACTGGGAAGGCATTGGTTGATGTGGAAGCAGGGGAGCTCACCTTCTGGGTGGGTGACGAAAAAGTTATCTTTAATGTATGCAAATCAATGAGGCAGCCGAATAGTACTGAAGTTTGCTCTTTTGTGGATCTTGTAACGGAGGTGATAATTGATGACACGAGTTCCATGATCAATGTGGAGGATCCTTTAGAAGCGGTATTGTTGAACCATGATGTGAATGAGGATGAAGGTAGGGTGGAGTGTGTCAATGTTTTGCACGGAATGGGTTCTTACTCTTATGAGCCCCACAAGCTTTCTTTGGATCTTTAGAACAGAAAGACCCCGCCAACTAAGCCCTAAATTGAGGAACCTCCCGTATTGGAGTTGAAGCCTTTGCCTTCATACCTCAGGTATGAATTCTTAGGCCCTAGTTCAACTTTACCCATTATTCTTTCTTCGTGTCTTACTAACGTGCAGGTAGATGCCACACTGGAGTCGCTTCAAAGAAGGAAAAAGGCAATTGGATGGACTCTAGCTGATATTCGGGGAATAATCCCCGCCTTTTGCATGCATAACATTATACTTGAAGATGATGCCAAACCCTCCGTGGAAAATCAAAGGAGGTTGAACGAGGCTATGCAAAAAGTTGTCAAATAGGAGGTGATCAAGTGGCTAGATGTAGGGGTTATGTACCCCATCTCGGATAGTTCTTTGGAATTCACCAGTGCAATGTGTGCCGAAGAAGGGTGGTATGACTATGGTAACCAATGAGCAGAATGAGTTGATTCCCACCAGGACTGTCACCGGATGGAGGGTGTGCATGGACTATCGAAAGCTGAATAAAGTGACCCGCAGAGATCACTTTCCATTTCCCTTTCTTGACAAAATATTGGATAGACTTGCTGGGCGTGCCTTCTACTGCTTTCTGGATGGGTACTCAGGTTACAACCAGATTTTGATTGCTCCGAAAGACCAGGAGAAAACCATCTTCACATGCCCGTACAAAACCTTTGCATTTTCCGGATTCCATTCGATTTGTGTAATGCACCGGCTACCTACCAGCGGTGTATGATGGCTATGTTTACGGACATGGTGGAGGTTTTCTTAGAAGTATTCATGGATGATTTTAGTGTTGTGGGTGACTCGTTCGATGAGTGTTTGAAGAATCTTGACAAGGTGCTAGCCCGATTTGAAGAGACAAATCTCGTGCTTAACTGGGAAAAATGCTACTTTATGGACGAGGAGGGCATTGTCCTCAGCCATAAGATCATGAAGAATGTTATAGAGGTGGACAAAGTGAAGATTGAAGTGATTTTAAAGCTTCCTCCTCCTACTTCAGTCAAGGGGGTTAGGAGTTTTCTTGGGCATGCGGGGTTCTACCGAAGGTTCATCAAGGACTTTTCTAAGGTAGTGTATCCTTTGTGCAAATTATTGGAAAAGGATGCAAAATTTGTGTTTAGTGATGAATGCATGAAAGCTTTTGAACTTCTCAAGTACAAACTGACAACCACTCCCATTATTACCGCACCCAATTGGAGCTTACCTTTTGAGGCTCATGTGTGATACAAATGATGTTGCGGTAGGAGTGGTCTTGGGTCAAAGAGTAAACAAGATGTTTCACCCGGTGTATTATGCAAGAAAAAAAATGAATGATGCTCAGGTAAATTACACGGTGACGGAAAAAGAGTTGCTAGCAATTGTGTTTGCAATGGAGAAGTTTAGGCCTTATCTCATGGGTGCCAAGGTGATAGTTCATACTGACCATGCAGCACTCCGCTACTTTAAGACGAAGAAAGATTCTAAGGCTCGATTCATGAGATGGGTTCTGTTGTTTCAAGAGTTTGACCTTGAGATTGTTGATTGAAAAGGGTGTGAAAACCAAGTGGTGGACCACTTGTCCCACTTGGAGGAGGAGAGGAGGCCCCGTGATGGCCTCAAAATTAATGATTCATTCCCTGATGAGCAAATCCTCTCCGTATCTGTGAATAGCATGCCTTGGTTTGCGGATGTTTCCAACTTTCTTGTGACCTGCATTGTTCCGTGTGAGCTCTCTTCTAACCAAAGGAAGAAGCTTAAACGGGATAGCTTACTACTAGTGGGATGAGCCTTATTTGTTCAAGATTTGAGATGATGGTATGATCTAGAGATGTGTTCTGGACTGCTTACAAGACTCCAATTGGTATTCTGCGTACTGGTTGGTATTTGGGAAAGCATGCCAACTTCCTATTGAGTTAGAGCATAAGGCCATGTGGGCTTTGAAAAAGTTGAATCTTGAGTGGGATGTTGCAGCAAATCCCTGGGTAGAGCAACTCAATGATCTTGATGAATTCCGGTTTCATGCCTATTCCAGGTCGTCCTTGTATAAGGACAAGATGAAGTACTTACTTGACAAGTATGCCCGTAGCAGGGAATTCAAGGAAGGTGATTTGTTTCTTCTATTCAATTCTCAGTTACGATTGTTTTCGGGAAAGCTCAAGTCAAAATGGAATTGTCCTTTTGAGGCAGTGCATGTAACTCGGTGATCTTGATTTGAAAAACAAAAATGGTGAAATCTTCAGAGTTAATAGGCATAGAGTGAAGCACTATCTTGTCGAGTTTTCGTGATCAATAAGCCTTTGGTTTTCTTACTTCCACAATTCTTTCCAAAGGTGGAGTTTGTGTGAACCGGGTGGCTCTTACCGATGATGGATAGCATGACAACCTTCTTAAGGGTTTGAGTCTGTTTTCTTTTTCTTTTTGTTTAAATAGTAGCTAGTGAACAAAAGTGTCTCAGGCAAAGCTTCACTTGGGCCTAACACATTTACCTTTGACCATATAGTTAGAAACAAATTGATGTGTAAATGATGGTGGTAGTTGTGACCTTTAGACTCTTGTGTTGACTAAACAATCATCGAGTGGTTTTTCGGGACCATTTGTGTTGCTCAAATCTTAACTAAGGTTGTTGTGGGACCTTGAATCTATCTCTTTAGCAATCCAATAGCTTGTGTGGTGAGATATTGATTTGCAAGTCCAAGTCTCGTGCCAATAAGTCTAGAACTTGCCCTGAATGTTTGTCTAGGCGAAATCCTAAGTGTAGATTGACTTGAGAAGTTATTATAGGATCTCCTTGATCCAAATTAAGTCTTGAAATCATTCATAGCCCACCTAATATGCTATCCCTAGTCAACCCCGTTGAGCCATAATCCTTGTTTTTTCAATAACCATGATACAAGCCTTTATCCGTTCCAAAATGATCCTCTCTTGGCACCCGATCTTTCCTTAGCACAAGTGGAAAAAGTTTATGTTTGGGGGGAGAGACGAGTAATGCAAAAGTGATAAAAGGTACAAAATGAAGAAAAGGGAAGAAAAGCCAAAAAGTCAAAAAAAAAGTGAACAATGTAGAAAAAAGTGTAGGGATTCAATAAAAGTAAAGATGAAAGGCATGGAATGATTATAAAGGAGAAAAAGGATTGACATGAACAGAGTGACAGTGTGTCTCTCTAGTCCCCCAATGAAAGAAGAAAATGACTCAAAGAGTCAAGAAAATGTGAGCCGGAAAGAGAAAATGAAGTGCTTAAGGAAAGATGAAACCTTCATAGACCGATATTGTAACACCCCGTAAATTCGACTTAGGTATGAATGAGTTAAAGGAGTATTAAGGTAATATTTTGAACATGTGAAGTCCCAACGGGATGATTATGGGTAAAATAGTTGTTTCAAAAATCAAAATGGAAAGAGATGTGCATAAGATTTGACAAAAATCGACTAAGTTGCAGAAGGTCTATCTTCCATCAAGTTTTTAGTGAAACTGTGTAAGGAATTGGGGAAAACGTAAAGCATTAATGTTGTAGGCCTTTGAAATAGCTTTCCAACGATATATTATGGAGCCTGAACGGATCTCCGTGCAAAAAGTTATGTGCGTTTTTCGGAACAGTACGCGTATGCGCGAACACTCGCGCGAACAAGCCTCCAGGTGCGCGAACTCGCGCGTGGGAGGCAGTGTTACTGCCATTGAGCGCGAACTCTCGCACGAACAAGCCTCCAGGTGCGTGAACTCGCGCGTGGGGGGTCGTTTTAAAGCTATATTTCGTCCCCCACAGCCCCAAAACATAAAAACTTGCTCTAGAAAGGGGAACTCTCAAAAACCTAACTCCTTAAGGGTCCTTCCACCACCCAAGGTAAGTTCTAATGGTGATTCTAAGTTAATTTCACTTTTCCAACATCTTATTAACATGGGTAAACCCTCCACATCATTAGATATTTGATTGGGACATCATTGTTGAGAGAAGGAAGCCTAGAACTCGAAAATCAAGGGTTTGAACTTCGAAAAGGTAATGTCTTCACCCTCTAATTGATTCTAGCATTGGTTTGATGATTATAAATCCTAGTGCATGAGATATGAGTTGATGGGTTTGATAGAAAAGCATGAACGATTATAGGGTTGGGGTGTTGAGTGTTGATTATTGGTTAAGAGTGTTTTTTACCTTATGGGTGATGAAGAATAATGTTGATTATAACCATTTGAGACTTTAGAATTTATCTAGGATCAAGAGAATGGCTTGTTGGGTGTAGAAACACCATTAATAAGGACCATGAAGCTTTATGTCACCAAGTGTTTGAGAAAATGTATAAGTGACTAAAACATGAGAATTTATGCTAATATGGAATCCCTTTGACTTGTATTGATATAGATTAAAGTTGAAAGGGTTGGCGAAGGTTGTATTACACTCAAGACCAGGAAGTTAAGGTATGTGAGGCTAACTCTCTATGTTTGGGAATTCTAATGATTCTCCCTACACTACGTTTCTTTTACGACGTATCAATTGCCTCAGAAATATAGTTAAGCCTAGTTCCTTGAATAGTTGTAGAACTTCTATTCCCTAGCTTCATAACTCGTTCATGACTTTCATTCTGAACATTGTGAGCTCAGTTCTTATTCAATATAGACTTGGGTTTGATTCCCCGAAGTCTTAGTATAGCTTACTCAGCATGCCATAAACAGTTGCAGTTTCAGTGTTCATAACCAGTTCAAGAATACATGTCTCATTCTAGTCCTATTCAGTATTCCAGTATTATGTAACTCAGTAGAATTCAGTATTCCAGTATTATATAACTCAGTATGATTCTCAGTTCCTAATTTTAAATCCCTAAATGTTGAACACCTATATTTGGGCCTGAGGCCGCAGTTAATGCTTTATACATCATGGGCCTGAGGCCGCAGCTAATGCTTTATGCATCTTTGGGCCTGAGGCCGCAGTTTATGCTTTATGCATTTTGGACCTGAGGTCGCACTTATGTATACGTATACTTGGGCCTGAGGCCGCAGTTTGTGCACACATATATTGGGCCTGAGGCCGCAGTTTAATATTCAGATAAACAGGTTGTTCATCATTCAGAAGAGGGAGTATTCATATCCTTACTTCCTTTATTCAGTTCAGTTATCAGTTATCTTTTCAGTTATTAGTTCAGTTTATCAGTTATCAGTTATCTTTTCAGTTATTAGTTCAGTTACTAGTTCTCACTTCAGTTTCAGTTTCAATGGTTATCATTTCAGTTATCAGCTTAGTTTCAGTTTCAGCATTTATAATTCTTTCTTTCAGTTGCTTTACATACCAGTACAATTCAAATGTACTGACGCCCCTTTTGTCGGGGGCCTGCATCTCACAATGCAGGTAATGATTTACAGGTTGATGATTCAGAGTGCTAGGATTCTCGCACCAGCTGTTTGGTGATTCCCAGTTCTTTCGGGGCATTATCATTACCTTACAGTCTTCAGTATTTTCAGACAGTCAGTCTTTTCAGTATTTCATTAGAGGCTTCATAGAAGTAACAGTTAGACAGAGTCTCAGACTTTTCATGTTAAGCCATGTTGGCTGCAAATATGTTTCAGAATTGTATTAGTGTTTCCGTACTTTGATTTATATCATCCAGACTTTCAGTATATCAGCATGTGTTAGTTTATCTTCCGCATTTAGTATGTTATGATGCCACATGTTGATTCAGCCAGCCAGTTGGTTCGCGCGATCACATGTAGTTAGGCACCGAGTGTTGTGTTACGTCCAGGCCCAATTCGGGGCGTGACAGATATATCCTACCTTGAACCAAAAGCCTTCATTACATTCCCGCAAAAGCCCTATATGATCTTGAGTTAAGTGAGCTTACATTAATGGTGTTTCACATAAGGGGCAAGCTTATGGTACATAGAGCCGGACTTGTGACTTTCCTTGAGAGAGATGAGTGTATTTTTCACAATTCTCATTTTGACTGCTACAATCTAACAGTGAGGTTTGCATATGGAGAGTTGAGGAGTATGAGTTTGGGCTCCACAATGACCGATGTAGTAGAAAGCGTTTCTTTGATGAGTTGAGTCAATTCTTGATTCTTTTTTGTCGCACTAAAGCCATTGTGCTAAAAAGGTTGTGTATTGTTAATAATGCATTTGAGTTCAGGGTAACTGTTAGTCCCAATTGATTCTTGATAAGATTACTTTAGGACAACTAAATTTTTCCTTTCTTTGATCTTGAGGAGGTGGGAATTACTTTGTTTGCTTGAGGACAAGCAAAGGCTTAAGTTTAGGGGAGTTGATAACATGGGATTTTAGCCTATCTAATGCTCCTTTTTGCTTAGATTTTGGATAAAAAATGTGTATAAGTATTCCCAAAACTAACTTATTGTGTGTGTTTGCAGTGTTTGGGCAAAATAAGGCAAGAAAGTTCTAACCAGCTCATAAATGAGTGAAACTTGCACAAATCCAAAGCTGAGCTAAACGCGCTGACAGCAACGAAATAGTGCGGCCGCGAAAGTTGAACCGCTGAGGCGAACATATTTACGCTCTCAGCGGATTGAGGTTCAGAGAAGGCACTTTTGGGCTAAATAGAGACCGGTGCCCGCGGTGAGATTTCGTGGCAGCCAAATGATTGACGTGGACGCGGTCCATATTCCGCTGAGGGCGAAAGTGGAATTAGAGGATTGGAGTTTTGGACTAAATTGAAAAGTGCGGTCCGTGAACATATTTCGCAACCGCAATTGAAGACTAGCGCTGAGACGCTCAATTTTACGCTGTAAGCAAAACCTCCGTAGGGGCATTTTTGTCCAATAATTTCAGTTGTGTATAAATCTATCTTTTTTAGATTTTTAGGGCATCTATTGTTTTGTGGATCACGTGAACATCTACTTTTTGCTCTTTTGAGTAATATTAGAGCTTTGTTAACCATTAACCTTACATTCTACTCTTGTAATTACTTTTTATGGGTTATATTTCATTCCAATCTTTGATTTCTTCCTTGGTTATGAGTAGCTAAACTCATTATCTTGGGTCTTTAATTTTAGGGCTTAAATGCTTATGGGTTAGTGATATTTAGCTTGACTCATGCTTTAATTATTGAATTGGTGGTTGCAAACACTTATTTGTGCCTTTTTGACTTAGGCTCTTCTTGAGAAAGAGAGACTAAGTCTAGGGAATTCAGGCTAACAAGGAAGTGGGGTGCATTCAAGAGATTGATAGCCCCAATTAGAGGGTTAAACCTAGAGATAGTAATACCCGACTTGAGCCAATTTTGCTTGCATTGTTTGAACACCCAATTGGGCTTGAGAAAGCCAATTAGGGCAAAGTCACTCAAACTACCGAGAGGTATAGAGTGAGTAATTATGTGCAATGGTTATATCATGATCCCAATTATAACAAGTTTGCCCTAAGTTTTAGACCCCGTTAGATACTCATCTAGGTGTAAGTCACTTCCCTAGTGCCTTTTTACCAATTGATAAAACACTTACAAAAATATCATACTTAGCTTATTTTCATTCTTCATTAGCGTTAAAAGTAGAATAGTAACAAAAACAAAGCATGATTGGACGTGCAATTAAGAACATCGCACATAGCTAGATTAGATAGAAACCCAATTCCAAACCAATATTAGCTCTCTGTGGAAATCGATCCCGATCCCTCGGATAAAAGCTGCATCGAGCACTCTTGCCATTATATTGTGGTGTAGGGTTAGACCCGATAAATGACCACAAGAGCACCATGAGAAACTTTCAAAACTCCACCTTCACCTATGTACTTGAACCCAAGAGATTCTCGAGTGCCCAAAGAGATGAGATTTTTCTTCAAGTCAGGAACATGTCTAACATCGGTGAGAGTTCTTACTACACCATCGTACATTTTGATTCGGACAGTACCTTTTTCAATAACTTTGCAAGCAGCATTGTTGCCCATAAAGACAACTCCACCTCCAAAAGATTCATATGTGGTAAATAAATTTCGAAGGGGGCACATATGGTAAGAATAACCCGAATCTAAAATCCACTCATTGTTAGATTTGAAATTATTATTAGTTGAAATAGTTCCCTTAGTCTCATCAGCAGCTAGACTTGCTTCGCCAGTGTTAGTATTTTTCTGCTCGTTTTTCTTTTCTGTATGTTTTTCTTTCTTTTTTTCAATTTAAAGCGTTCAGAAATAATGTGACCTTTCTTATGAAAGTATGCACATGACATTTATGTATCTGGATTTTGACCTTGATTTAGGTCTCTCACTACTTGAATCTTTCTTATTGGTTCTACCTCTTATGAACATGTCTTACCCTTGGTTCCCACTAGTTTCCCCAGTAATATCTCTATCTATTTATTCTTTTGATTTCAAAATAGATTTGATATCTTTATAAGAGATATTATCATTTTTATAAAGCATAGTATCTCTTATATGTTTAAACGACTGGGTAAGGAAACGAGCAATAACGCAACTTGATCCTTATCTTTGATCTCAACATCTGTGTTACTTAAATCTGTAAGAAGAGAATAAAAAGTATCAATATGTGTAAGTATAGTATCTTTAGCCATACAAAAAGTGTAAAATTTTTGCTTTAGGTAATACATGTTTTCTAATGTTCTTTTCATATACAAGGTTTTCAGTTTTTATCGTATTCCTTTGGCTGAGCCTTCTGTAGCAATTTCACGCTGAACCTCATTTGAGAGATTTATAATAATACCCGTTTTTGCCTTTTTGTCAATGACGGCAAACTCTTCGCCCGTTATTTTATCTAGTTTCTTCTCCTCTCTTTGTTGTGCCAAATTTAAGCCATCCTGAATTAGGATAGATTTCATCTTTAATTGCCACTTGCACTTTGATCAAATTTCTCAACATAAGTCATTGTTAGAGTCATATTTACTACTGAAACGAAACCCGTTTAGATCCGGCTCTAATAAAAATTTGTTAGGATCGAAAATCAGGTAGTGCGAAATTTAACCAAATAATATTGTAATGACAATAACAAAGACAATGCAAGTTGATAACAAAGGCAATTAAAGCATATAAAGAGGATACAAATTTAACGTGGTTCGGTCAAAGTGACCTACGTCCACAAGCGGAGAGGAGTAAATTTACTATAGCGATAAGAGCACAAAAGAGGAACAAAATTAGCGTAAATACTCAAATTAATCCCAAATACTCCCGAGAGAATAACCTCACAAGATCAACCCAAAGAAAGGGATGACACAAGTGTTTCCCAACACTAAACTCTCTTACAAACAACTCTCAATAAAGGAGGAGAGGAAGAAACAAGAAATGAAGGCTCAAATGTTGTTGGTGTGTATAGAATGAACTAATGGCCTTTCCTTTTATAGGAAAAAAGCCTTGGCCTCCAAGTTGTACAAGAAAAGATACAACTTGTGCAAAAGATATCCACCACGCAATGCAATATTTTTGGGTCCCAAAGAATATTGTCAACAAGATCTACTTTGCAAATAGGTATGCTTATGTGAGATAGACTCCACTAGAAAAAAATATGATAGGAGCAAACCTGCTATAATATGTGAAAGAATGAAAAATAGACAAAACAAAAGAAAGAAAAGATAAAGAGAGAAGAAAAAAGATAGGCGGAAGAATTCATCTTTGAATTCTTTTTTTATGACGTAAGCGCTTACGTTGGCAAGTTGAATTCTTTTCTTATGACGTAAGTGCTTAGGTCGGCAAGTCATTCAAATTCCTATAAAAGGGCTCTGCATTTTCATTTGCAGATCATCCTACAAATTCTTCTTTCTCTTCAATTAATAAAGAGATATTCTTTGTGTAGTGTGGAGTAGGCAAAAATTACCGAACCACGAAAATCTTGTCTTGTGCAATTTATTGATTTTCTCTTTTAATATTATTTTCCTTTTATTAGCCTGACACGCTTTCCAATGATTGGTATCAGAGCACAGACAGTCTAATTCCAGTAGAAAAGTACGATATATGCATGTACTATTCACAAAAATAGTACGATACTATTGATCATCATTACTAGAACTATTCATTAATAGTGATAGTACCCTTGACCAATAGTGATTATTATATATCTTATACAATTGTGATATTTTTTTCTTACACGGAATAGTGTTCGTCATTACTATTCACATAAAAAAATTGTCAAAAATGGCATCAGAAGAAGGGAAGGTTAAGATTGAAAATTTCTATGGCAAAGATTTTGGATTCTGAAAAATACAAATAGAGGAATATTTGTACTAGAAAAAATTACACTTATCTCTGACCGAGGTAAAACCAGAGAATATGGCCAAAGCGAATTGGGATAATTAGATCTCCAAACACCTGGTGTGATTCGTTTGACGCTAACATGAAATATGGCATTTAACATCATTAACAAGAAGACCGCTGCAGGTCTGAAGGCATTATCAAATATCTACGATAAGCCATCTGCTTCAAACAAAGTCTATTTGATTGTCGATTGTTCAACTTAAAGATGATAGAAGGTGGATCTAACACGGAAGATATCAATGAGTTTATTATAATGTTAACTCAGTTGACTTCTGTTAATATAATGTCTGATGACGTAGGGCATTGATTCTACTATCATCTCTAATGGAAAGTTGGTCTGCAACGATAACTGCAGTTAGTAGTTCATCGGAAAATACCAAACTCAAATTGAGTGATATTAGACTTGGTTCTAAGCGAAGATATTCGCCGAAGAGAATCAAGTGATTCCCCAGGATTTGCTTTTAATACCGAAAGTAGGGGGAGAAGCAACAAAATAGGACAATGTCATGGCCATGGTAGATCAAAGTCAAGGAGAATAGGGCAATCCAAAAATCGCAACGATATTACTTGTTAGAATTGCGATAAAAAGGGATACTACAGTAGTCAATGTAGAACCAAGAAAATTCCGCGAATGTTGTTGCTGAACAAGTTAGTGATGCACTAATTTGTTGCGCAGACAGTCCAGTCGAATCTGGGATTCTGGACTCAGGTGTATCATCATGCAAAGAATTATTGCATAATTATATTGCTGGAAAATTCGAAAAGTTTATCTAGCAAGCGACGAACCTCTAGACATTGTCGGGAAAGGTCAAGTTCATAATGTGAGCACCTAATTTTTGCCCTAATGCAAATCAATCCTAAAAATATTCCAAAATAGTTTAGAGTTGTTCGTACGTATTTAGAGTTGTTTTAAAATAATTGGAAATCATAAAAAATATTAAATTTTCCATTACATTGAATTTTCGGATTTAATTTAGATTTTAATTAATTTAATCAAGATCTAAAATCAAAGAAAAGGAAAAATGGCCCAGTTGCCTCTATT